>NW_026036146.1:53689-72606 GCF_019186545.1 Solanum stenotomum
AGAGGCTGGGTAAGGAGGTCTTGATCCACGGACACAGACCACGGACCGTGGTCTGATCTACGGACCGTGGGTCTGTCCGTGGGTCGAGACTTAGTCAATTTTTCTGAGCTGGCTGGGGAGGGGTTGCAGTGGTGAACCACGGTCCACCAGCACGGGTCGTGGTCTGACCTACGGTCCGTGGATGGTGACCGTAAGTTGCACTTGAAATTTCTCAAAATCTGCATTTTTGGTCTGTTTTGAATACGGGGTGTTACAATACTTATCAAACTTAGGGGTTTTAAATCCATGTGGCAAGTGGACATTTGGGAACATACATAAGTCTGTGAATGCGACACTTTTGTGCCCTCTTAGCCCTTGCATACTTTTCATGTGTTGCTCGATGCTTTTCATTTTCTTCATCATTTCCTCTTGCTCTGAGACTTGAGGGGGCCTCTCAACATCAATAGGGGAGCCGAATTGTACAGAGTTAGGGCCCCCGAATGTTATCCCAGGAGTATAGTATTGCTCTGGATGGACGGTGAACTGTCTCTCTTGAGCTGCTCTCTGCGTCACAGTTGGTTGTGGGAGAGTATAGACTGGTGCAATTATCGCGACAGTAGGATTATTCCTGAATGGCATGCCTTGAGGGCGTGTTGTTGATGGTCCGGCCCCATAATTATCAAATGGACCATACCCCGGAGGGAAGAAAGGATCTAATATCGGGACCTGAGAAGACGAAGATCGGATACTAGTGATCTCAGGAAAACCGGGAGTAGACGTTGGTGGTTCTTGGCCATTGGACCAGGCTTGCCACAACTGTGCCATAATATGCCTCAATGTCTGATTTTCTTCAACAGTGGTTGACTCTCTTATAGTTGAATCAACTGGAGTATCCACTGGGTTTACCACAGTTTCAGTATTGCTTGTCATTGACGCTCTTACCTTAGACCTGGTAAAGTACGGGTGTTCTGCCAGTTTACCACAAACTAACCACCAAAAGCTAACTAAAGAGAGAAATGAACAAACTTGTTAGGGGTTAGACATCAATCACACATTTGTTAATCAGATAGTAACATGAGTTCAGAAGGCCATTGTCTCATCCCAGCTTTGCTTCGCTCATTGTTTTCCCTTTTTTTTAAAAAAAAGTTTTGATCAAACCCTTTGGAGGTTGCCTACGTATCATGTCGCCGCATGAATTAGATCATTACGTAGTTCATAAATTTAGACAACTCAACAACATTAATTTAGACAAGTGAAACCAAACTCTTTCATTCATTTCCAAAAACTTTAAGCAACATGACAAAACCAATAGGCTTAAACACAACCATGATCAATATGATCTCTTTGAACACCAAACTTTAAACTGAAACACTGAGTCTTAAAAAAAACAAAATGAAACAAACAAACGAACTAAAACAGCTAAACTCTTCTTCAATCTTCATCATCCTCCTGGGGCTTTCTTTGTCCTCCCAAGGTCTCATACAGATTTAACAACACCTTCGGCAGATAGGGAACAATGGCTCGTGCTTGCATAGCCACTTTTGGGTCATTCATACGACGATGATTTTTAATAACATAGGAGGTTTGTTATGTCAACTGATGAACTTGACGCCTAGCCCTTCCCATATTTTCATGGCAGTTATTCAACCAAAACTGATGATCACCAAGATTGTTCCTTAAGAGGGCCTCTCGCTCCTTTGCCGCTTCAAGTTGATGGTGAAGAGTTGCTCTCTCAATGATCATTTGTCTTTGCCCCTCTTCGATATCGACACAATGACTGATTTTCCTTTTATGTTCTTCTAACTGTACATTAAACTGATCATGTAAACGCATCTAACATGACCTTTCTTTCTCAAATTTCTCCTTCTACCGCTTAAGTTCTCCCTTTTGATACTGCACGACCTCTTCAGATGCCACTAAGTCCCTCTTCAATCGAGAAATTTCAAAACTCTGCTCCTTTCTAATCTGTCGAGCCAAGTAAATTCTACTATCCAACTCTTCCTCTAACCGGGCTAATTTCCCCTCTGCATGTTTCAATTCCCCTTCCACATCTTGTAACTCCAACTGAATATTTCTTTCTCTTTGGACTTGAACTTCTTGCCGGGCAATAGTGGGTTTGGCCTTCTCCAACTCTTTTTTCAACTGTCTTATGATGTGCTGGTCTTTTCTTTTTCTGTTGGATCCTTCGGGAATGTCACCAAATGTTGTTAGATCACGAAACCACGATAAGTACCCAGGCACCACTTTTCCTTTATCTTGCTCCACAACCATTTCACTTAGCTCAGAAATTATACTCCCAAACCAGATCTTCAAAATATCAGTGCTATCAAAGGCAAAACCTGGCGAGGTGTCAAATATAAATCTACTCATATCATCATTTGGTGGGATTTCTTGTACTCTAGCCAACTGACGCATAACCCGAAGTGGGGTATATGGTTACACACCTCTAAACCCAATCAACACAAGAAACGAGATACCACTAGACATGTTTATGACATCCTTAGCTGGGAACCAATAATAATTCCACACTATTTCATCAGACGTGATCACCGAAAGTATCTCTTCACACGCTATAATTCCTTTTGGAAAATTGATTTTTGCTTCTCTTTCCTTATGGGAGGAAACATAATTACACCAGTCTGGAGTGAACCTGGGTGCACGATCATGGTGATAAAGATGTTCCAAAAACCATATTTGCAACAAGATGTTGCCGCCTTCAAAGTACATTTCCTCATTTATGCATTTAGTCAATGCACGGAACATATCTGCCAGGATCATAGGAGTAATAGTAGGACTCCCCATTATGGTCAACGCCTTCACCACCCCAGCCAGACGAATATCGATATGTTTGTCCCATTTGGGGAAAATAATGAGCCCCAAAAATGCGACCATGAAGGCAAAACATTCATTCGCCTTCCAGGCCTTTTCACCCCCTTGGTTGCTAAGTTGGTTCCGATAGTTTTTAAATCCATCCTTTTGGCCATACCTCTCGTCTAGAAAGTCCAATGAAACCCACCCATTTTTCAAACTCTCCTTCTCTATTTGATTGATCTTGAGAAGTTCCAGGAACTTTTTGGCATCAACGTTCTTTGGAATTATAGATTTTTTATTGCGGAGATCAGCACCCCGAACACAGGACCCCTTCCCCATGAAGCTGGCGATTTCTTCCAGAGTTGGTGTCATCTCAAAGTCAGAAAATTGAAATACATTATTTTTTTAATCCCAGAAAGGAATCAATGCCTCGATCACATCCCTTCTAGGTCAATCTCCATTAGATGCACTAGATGTCCCAAATGTTCTTTTACTCTCCTTTGCTCATGACTCCCATGTCTGTCCACCATCGCGATAAATTCTTGGGTATTGTGTCATTGATCATGAACTCTGGAATTCCTTCACTTCTAGGCCTTTTGAAACCCTGTCCTTTGGTCGGAGGTGACATTTGTACCTTTGAATAGAGTCCAATTAATGTTTTATGACAAACTCTAACCGAGGGAAGAAAGAAGAGTAAACAAAAAATTATTTAAAAAAACAAAATACCTCTTTTTACAAACACCGAACCCGAGAAGGGATGCCTACGTATCTCATTTTAGTGAGAATCAGGTGTGCGTAGTTCATAAAAAAACTCGCACTTGAAAGACTACCCCTTTTATTTCAACCTCTTTTATTATTATTAATTTTTAAATACAATAAAAAATTGAAAGACAAAGCTATTATCAAGCTGGTCAACAATATAAAATCCTTCTGAACAAATTATTTTCGCGTAACACATAAAATGAACATGTTGGTCTAGAGTGGCACATATCTTAGAGTTTCTAAGTCAAATGCAAATGATACAAATAAACGTAGCCTACCAGAGATAGTTTTTGCTAGGTTTAGCAGTTTATTTGGAAGGTCTCTAGACTGGCTTACTCGAGTGGACAACTCGAGCCCGAGAGGGTCAGCGTACCGGTAGCAGAGCTATTTCGGCTTAACTGGTGGTCCAACCCCGCCTAATATGTGCCTAGAACCAGGAGCGTAACCGCACACTGGCTCATCCTAGACAGAACTCCCGTGGAGCGTATCCGCACACACAGTGTATAACAAAATTTCAGAGACTCAAAGGATGTGCGAGAGGAGGCATTTTATATACAATTACACAATATCAAAACAATGAATCATTGAAATAGCGCAATTAGTCAACAAATTTTTTTTTATCCAAATACTCAAAATAGTCAAATATAGTCAATGTACAAAGCTCGAATTCTAAAGAAAATACCCAGCAGAGTCACTAGATCTGTCACACCACTTCCCCTTTTTTACAATTGTTAAGGATATGACTTTTTTTTTAAAAAAAAAAAAAAATTTTTTTGAGTTGCCACTTGAAATTGGATTTTTTTGGTGTTTCAAGTCACCTGGTAATTCCTAATTTAAAAGAGAAAAAAAACTTTTTATTTTTAGTCTACGAAAATAGAGATTGGTAAGGAATTCTATTGACCAGAGGGAAGGTGTGAGGCACCCCCGAGTCCCGTGGTTCTAGCACGGTCGCTTTATTAACTCATGCTTGGCTAAAATAATTTTTAGATAAAAAAAGTAAATTTGTGTTATTTGCTAAATTTTATTTTTATTTTTAAAAAAAAAATGATTGGCCTAGGAGCATAATCGCACACAAGACCACTTTTTTTTTTTAAATACACACCCAGGATCGTAACTGAACACACGGTGGTATTTTATTAATATTTTTTTTTAAAAAAAGACCGATAATTAATGACTCAAAATTAATTTAATAATGAGAGAAAAAAATTAATAAAAAAGGGAACTTGTTGCAACATATAGACATGAAAAAGATTCTTTTTGTTTTTTGCAAATTGCTAATTAAAAGATTAACGATTTATTTATTTTTTTTTAAAAAGAATCGAATAAATATTAAGTATCACTGCTTGACGATAACAACAAAAAGAAGTATATATTATTTTTTTTTAGAAAAAAAAAATAATGACTAAGCCCCTTTTAATGCAAGTAGTGATATAAATTTTTTATTTTTTTTTATGTAATTTCAGAAAATGATCACTTTCGTAAAATTTTCACTTTTACACAAAATGGTCATATGCTCTTTTGAAAGAAAATTGCAAAAAATAGCCAATTTTATCTAATAGTTAAATCACTAGCTAAAAGTAGCCGATTTTATATTTTTATTTCAATAGCCATTTCATATATTTATTTAAGAGAAAGAAAAACAGAATTTATGAAATGATCAAATTTACATTTTTTGCAAAAATGACCAGATTTACATTTTTCGTAAAAATGACCAGATTTACATTTTTTGTAAAAATGAATAAATTTACATTATTTTTTTTTGCAAAAAACAAACAACCCTTTTTTTTTCTTAAAATGACCAAAAAACTAAAACAAAAAAAAAGACTTTGAGAATGTTGTTGTTACATTGCAAAAAGTAAGGAAAGAGATATACCTAAAGAGATGATGACAAAACAATGGTGAAAGAAAAACTTAATTAGACTCTCAAAGACCACCAAAGATGAAATATATATATATATATATATATATATATATATATATATATATATATTTTATTTTTTTTTCTTTTTAGAAGTTATGATTTTCCCTCTTCTAATTTTCTGTTCTTGTTCTCTTTTTTTTTTTCTTCCTTTTGAAATGAAAGAAGAATGGGGTTTAAATAGGTGTGGAGCATTAAACCCCCCACTCTTCTTGAAAACTTAAAAGTCAATGCATGCATTGGAATTTTTGTTTTCCCAAGGGATGACCAATGAAATTTCTTCTTTTCTTTTTTCTTTTTCTTTTTCCAAGATAAAATTAATGAAAAGACCGCATTGCCCTTTTAGATGACCCATTTCTTTTATTCATTAATTAAATAATAGCTAAATGGTCATCTGAAAAGTTAGAATAGGCCCAAAATGCCATTTTAGATGACCCATTCTTTTATGAGCAACTTTCACATATAGCAAACACAAAATCATATTTGTATGCTATAGCAAAGTTTTCATAATTGCGCTCCATAGCAAACATAAATATGTATGTTTTGCTATACATATACAAAAGAAAGCAGTTGTATAATCTGCTTTGGTATAAATATACAAAAAGATCAATTGTATAAAGTGAGAGAGGCGAGTAAGCAAGCGAGATCTGGGAGAGGGGAGAGATGGGAACGAAAATATATGTATATATACAATTTTCACACATTTTATACATTTGTGTTTTTGTATAAAGTGAGAGAGGCGAGTGAGAGAGCGAGATCTGAAAGAGTGGTGAGCGAGATCTGGGAGAGGGGAGAGAGGGGAACGAAAATATGTATATATACAATTTTCTCTCGCTTTATATAAACACAAACGCATTTTATACAATTTATATTTTTTGTATAAAGTGAGAGAGGCGAGTAAGAGAGCGAGATCTGAGAGAGTGGCGAGCGAGATCTGGGAGAGGGGAGAGAGGAGAACGAAAATATATGTATATATACAATTTTCTATCACTTTATACAAACACAAACACACTTTATACACTTGCGTTTGTATAAAAAAATGAGAGAGGCGAGGGAGAGAACGAGAGTGGCGAGCGAGATTCACTAGGAGAGAGGTGAAATAGCAACAGTTTGCTATAAGGTACAATTAAATCAAACTATATTTATAGCATTTAATTTGAATTAATAGTTTGCTATTATATATACAATTTTCCCTTCTTTTATTTATTAATTGAATAATAGCTAAATAGATCATCTGAAAATTTAAAATAGGCCCAAAATTGATAAGACCCAAACATCAAAAGAAAATCAGTCCACTAACACAAAATTTAAACATCTAAACTATTTTGAAGATCAAACACAACAAATAGGGCAGAAAAATAACAATAAAAAAATGAAATTAAAGAAAAAAAAAACTTAAGCAACAACTTAAACATGAACTTGAAGAACACTAACAAAACAATACATATCCGGCATCAAAACAACTTATATGGTTAAAAAAAATGTTATAACGACGGATTTGGATAGAGGATGAGAAGGGGAAATGATTGTCATAGATTTTTGGATGAATGGAGGTCGCCGAAAAACTCTGTCGGAAAATTTATTGACGAATTTTGGATATAAACTTTACATCAAATGATATCCCTTGAAGAGCTCTACGCTTTTATGTAAAGGATATAGGATGGGAATGACCGAAACTTCGTAAATCTAAAGAAAAAAGGTGAAGATTTATGTTTGGTTTTTCTTAGATCTACGAAGTTTGGCTATGGATATGAATGAATGGTTTGCGGATTTGTGTAGAGGAGGGTGAAAGGAAGAAATGGTAAAATTTTGTAGATTTTTCTGGCCAAGGGGTGGTGGCGGCCGGTAGCAGTGGCGGTGGTTGACCGGCGGCAGGTGGAAGCAAAGGGGAGAAGAAAAAAAAAATGCCAATAAAAATTTGATTTTTGGGGTTTTGTATTTTTGGTAGGATCCCATAAGAACCCTTGGATCAAAAAATCATGGATGATTGAGATTTAATCTTGACCATTTCTATTGGACCGGGTCAAATTTGATTAGGCCATCAGAATTTGGTCTAAATCAACCCAATTCAAAAATTGGGTCATTTGGACCAATTAAAAAACAATATAAACAAAGAAAAACTATCTAAAATACAAAACAAAAATTATAAGAAAAAAAAAAACCTTACTATATATTGTAGGAGTAAAATAAACACGTCAAAAATTAGGTGTTCACAGCTTTGAGTTGCCATTTTGACTAAGTTAAATGTTTATTTTTAAAACATTATGAGTTCAGTTTGAGTCAGTTGAGTTATTTAGAATATGTATCATTTTCTTAATGGTTAAAGTCTTCCCCTGAGTAAGTAAGCCAGACCAAGGATTCGCTTGGGGCCAACAACGGTTCTTGAGTGCCGGCCACGTCCAGGGTGTAGGCTCGGGGCGTGACAGTCTATTTTGTTGCTGTGTTTGAATTCTCATGGTCAAATAAATCTCAAATATTATGCTCTTTAAAATACTTATGTGTTAATTACTGTTGAAATAAAGAGTTGATTTGTACACTTGAGAAGAGAAGTTAGTTAGCCTGTCCATTTGTTAGTTATTTAACTAACTTATCAAGTTGACAGTTAATTAGTTACCAACTATAGTTGAGTTAATAGACTGATTAAGAGACAATATAAACATCAATCTTTCAGTGTATCATTAAATATTTTCTTGAATAAGAACATATGATTACAATCTTCTTTGTGCTTTTATTTTCATTTCCAGTTTTTCAATTCATCTTGATTGCCTTCATGGTATCAGAGCCCTGATCAACGGGTCATTTTTATTTAATTTTTTGATTACTATAAGCAGGTTTGTACTCTCTGAAGTCGAATCTGCAGAGTTCGTTTATTTCTCCCAAATTTGAGTCACAAGAAAAGCTCTTTGAAGTGAGTGTCTGTGTGAAACTTGGGGGTATTGTTCAACTCTGTTTCCAGAATCTAAATTTAGTGTTGAAAAAAGTTAGATTTGTATTGAACAAATTGCTTCCGCTACATAAGAAAAATTGTAAAGATTATCTGGAAACTTTTTAGATTCAAGATGAATAACAACAGTACAACTGGAGAAGTTCCATAGAATCACACTAATAGGCATGCGAATCTTGGATCTGGTACAATAATTCCTAATACAGAGCTATTGACTATAATCACCCATTGTTTTTGAGTCCTAGTAATGTTAGTGGGATAAGTCTTATCTATTTTCAACTTCTGGGTACTGGAAATTATGCTATATGGAGTCGGTCTATTAAGTTTGCTCTTCTTGGTAGAAATAAGATTGGACTCCTAAATGGTACTTGTAAGAAAGAAGTGTATAGGGAAGAGTATTCGGGACAATAGGAAAGGGTCAATGCGATTGTTCTATCTTGGTTGATGAATTATGTGTCTATGAGTCTTTTTGGTGGGATTGTTTTTTTGCATCTAATACATGTATTGTTTAGAAAGATTTAAAAGAAAGGTTTGATCGAGTAGATGGTTCAAGAATATATAGCTTGCACAAAGAAATTACTTCTCTGCAATAGGGTACTGCATTTGTAGCCGATTACTATACTAGGCTGAGAAATTTGTGGGATGAATCTAAGGTCTTAGTTCCATTCCCAACCCGTGATTTTGAGAAATCTAGAGGGTTTGTGTTTCACGTGAATAGGCAAAAATTGTATCAGTTCTTAATGGGATTAAATGAATCATCTTATCAGGCAAGAAGTCAAATTTTTTTTATGAATCCTATTCCTAGTCTTAATCAAGCTTATGCTATAGTACTAGGAGATGAAGCATGAAATGGT
This sequence comes from Solanum stenotomum, assembly GCF_019186545.1. Taxonomy (NCBI): domain Eukaryota; kingdom Viridiplantae; phylum Streptophyta; class Magnoliopsida; order Solanales; family Solanaceae; genus Solanum; species Solanum stenotomum. Next base: position 62,958 of record NW_026036146.1, read on the forward strand.
TTGGAGTCTCTACCCTTATATTCTAAGACTAATCGCTATAGTGGTGCCGGTGGAAGTTCTAGTGGAAATCGAAGGTTCAATGTAACACCCCAAATTCGAGAAAGGGCAAAATACCCATTTTCAAAAGTTGCAGGTGTCAACCTACGTTGACCACCCACGACTCATGGATAGAACCATGGACCATAGGTGTGGTCCGTGGTTGACACACTCGCACTGCCCAGAAAGGGTCAGAACCACGGTCCGGTCGTGGTTTGGGCCAACGGTCCGTGATGGTGGAACCACAGTCAGTGGTTGGGGCCCGTAGTCTAGGACCCTCATGTTGGGGTTTCAGACCACCATCGACGGCCGTGCAGGATGGTCCGTCGTCTTGACCACGGCCCGTCAGTGGGGTCTCGTGGGTCATGGCTGGTAGTTAAGTCTAGGGGTAGTTGAGTGTTTTCCTAATTGATTAACTCCTATACTACGTCATTTTACCCTTCACTAAGACCCCTATATAAGCATTTTAACCCCCAAATTCAACCCATTCAAGTCATTCTTCCAAATTCACAAAAGAAGATCAATTCTCCTCCTCAAAATATTTCTCTCTCTCTAGAAACTTGAAGAAGAAGAAGGGTTCAACCTAGGGTTTCAAGGCAACCCTCCATTATCTCCATTGAAGATTAGCAATTGCTTCAAGGTATGATAGTTTTCATCCATGGATTTCTTCCATTCATGGAGTTCTCAAATTCCTCTATTTCAAAGTTAGAATTCCCCAATTAAGTTAGGGTTTTCTTCAATTGTCATGGGTTTTCTGCATTATTGATTTAATGATTGAATTATGATCTCTTATGCATGAATTGATGAAATACTATGATTTTATGATGATTTTCCCTATGAGCCCATGTAATCCCCATGTTTTCCAAGTTATGAGTCATATGATGTGGGATTTTGATTACAATGGAAGAGTTTTATGAAATGAAGCATGTATTGCTAGCTTTACATGAATTTATGATAAAAATCCATATCTAACCCCTGTTTTCTAAGTGTTGATGATTGAAAGTGGGTTTTGACCTTGAAAGGTATGGATTTATGCATTTTCTTATGAAATCTATGCAAATGTTTTAAGGATGCTTTGAGATTAAAGTATCAATGATGTTGTTGTTGTTTTATTGAAAGGACATTCTCATAAACACACAAAGAAAAATGTGAAAGGTTTTCTCACCTAATTGAATCAAAGATTAAGAGCTATCTTAATGAAACTAACTTGAATTGGTAATCCAAGGATACATTTCCATGGATGATGACTTAGCTTGGATTGGCAAGATGACGTGTCTTTTCATGGATAATAAGAACAAGAAGAATTGACCATTCTATAGGATTTATGCTTAGCACCGAGAGGATATTGAAATGGGAGCTCTCCCGTTAGTAGAGACAAGGTTTCTAGTAGCAATCTCTTATCCCTTACCTATGTGCCCCCATAGGATGATTGTCTAGATAGACATTAGCTAGTGGATCTACTTTAGCTCATATTATGGTCCCTACCTTGGCAAGTAAGACAACCCTTTTCGGTGTGGGAGACACCGGGGGATTATGTTATAGCTCGCATGGTCTCTATGCCGGTTAAGGCTAATTCCCCACATTAATAATGAACTAAGGTTACTTCAAGAAGTATCTCATATGTGTTCAAAGGCTTTAAAGATGATTAGCTTGCATTGACCATGGTTTTATGACTTATGTTTTCTAACTCTCTTATATCATGTTTTAGCTTGGTCAATTGCATGTCATGAAATGAAATGTCCCTTTTCAGCATGATTTAAATGTTTTATTCATATCTATCATACTTGGTACATTGTTTTGTACTAACGCATACTCTTGCCTACATTTTTCCAAATGTAGGGTCCAACAGTCAGGTTTCTCAGTTTCGTGGCTAGTGATTGATTTTGAGACCACCAATCTTTGGTGAGTGCTCATGCTTCGAGGACGGACATGTATTTCACTTTTTGGGCATGATGTATGAGCTAGACTCATATTCCTTCTATTGTACTAGATGACTATATTGAGACAAGTGTTTTAGACTTCCGTTTTTCTTTATAAAACTATTGGACTTGGACTATTATTTTACTCATATTGTTCTATTTCTTATGTTATGAAAACTAAGTGGCTTGTATGGCGTCCTTCGGGGTTCTATACACCATGTTACATCTAGGGGGTACCCCTGGGTCGTGACATTCAAGAAGAATGTTAAAATATGTGATTTCTGTAAATGTAAAGGACACATCAAGGATTTTTGTTACAAATTAGTTGGTTATCCTCCTGATTTCNCCTTACCTATGTGCCCCCATAGGATGATTGTCTAGATTGACATTAGCTAGTGGATCTACTTAGCTCAGATTATGGTCCTTACCTTGGAAAGTAAGACAACCCTTTTCGGTGTGGGAGACACCGGGGGATTATGTTATAGCTCGCATGGTCTCTATGCCGGTTAAGGCTAATTCCCCACATTAATAATGAACTAAGGTTACTTCAAGAAGTATCTCATATGTGTTCAAAGGCTTTAAAGATGATTAGCTTGCATTGAGCATGGTTTTAAGACTTATGTTTTCTAACTCTCTTATATCATGTTTTAGCTTGGTCAATTGCATGTCATGAAATGAAATGTCACTTTTTAGCATGATTTAAATGTTTTAATCATATTGGTACATTTTTTTGTACTAACGCATACTCTTGCCTACATTTTCCCAAATGTAGGGTCCAACAGTCAGGTTTCTCAGTTTCGTGGCTAGTGATTGATTTTGAGACCACCAATCTTTGGTGAGTGCTCATGCTTCGAGGACGGACATGTATTTCACTTTTTGGGCATGATGTATGAGCTAGACTCATATTCCTTCTATTGTACTAGATGACTATATTGAGACAAGTGTTTTAGACTTCCGTTTTTCTTTATAAAACTATTGGACTTGGACTATTATTTTACTCATATTGTTCTATTTCTTATGTTATGAAAACTAAGTGGCTTATATGGCGTCCTTCGGGGTTCTATACACCATGTTACATCTAGGGGTACCCCTGGGTCGCGACATTCAAGAAGAATGTTAAAATGATATGTGATTTCTGTAAATGTAAAGGACACATCAAGGATTTTTGTTACAAATTAGTTGGTTATCCTCCTTATTTCAAGTCAAGAAAGAAATGAGTTAGTAGTTCTTCTGGTGCTGCCTATACTGTGACCAGTGATCACATTGGTTCGAGTGGTGATCATGAGATCCATCAGGCTAATTTCATGTATGGTTTGAACACTGAAATTCCATCTATAGGTTGGAATAAGTCTAAGATCACTAAAATGACTGAGCAAAACAATCAAAGAAGCAGTGGTATAAAGAACTCTGAAAAGTGTGTAAAAGAATTACAACATGGGTGTACTTTTACCAAGGATCAGTATGATCAAATCCTCCAGTGGAAAATGGTTCAACTTCAACAACAAGCAGTGCTAATGAAGCAAATGCTGCAAATTCTGCAGGTAAGGCCTTATCAGTTTCAGAAAATAGTGAGGTTTGGATTATAGATACTGGAGCAACTAATCATATAGTGTCAAGTCTTGCTATGGTAATGAAAGGTTCTATAGTTCAAACTACTAATCTAAAGGAGGTGTATCTTCCAAATGGTGAAGTGACTCAAGTTATTCATTTAGGATCTTGTGCTCTGTCAGCTAATAGTTTCATTTATAGCTACATATAGCACTTGGAAGCCCTGTGACCAAGTTTTCCACAAACAAAACAAGGACCCTTAGATTATTGAATTTGTCTCTCCGACTTGTTAAATTGAATTTTCTTCTTCACATGTTCCTTTTTTAGGACTTTCTTATGTTTTCCTTTGAACCTGTCTCTCACAACAGTACCAAAATATTCAACAAGATTAGTTTTAGAAGAATTAAGAAAAAGAGGCTTCATAGACAAATAGTTATAGTTCCTTAGTCTTATTCATTTCAGTTGTATACGTTTAAGACTTGAGTTGCCATTTTGGCTAAGTTATTATCTCTTAAGTTATTGCATAAGTTATATTTCTTATGTTTAAGTCTTCCGCTGAGTAAGTAAGCCAGGCGAAGGATTCGTTTGGGGCCAGCAATGGTTCTCGAGTGTCAATCCCACCCAGGGTGTAGGCTAGGGGCGTGACATTAACAAACATTAGCTTATTATTCCAATAAACAAGTTTGAACGTGCTCATCAAAAATCTTCCTTCTCTAATATTCACATTTTGATCGTTATAAGGGACTACAATAAGCTTCATCCCTAGCAGCATTCCACATTTGACACAGTAAGTATTAGCTACGGTATTTCCATTTACTTGTCTATGATATTTCTCTGCATCCACTTGCACATTAAACACGTTATGAAAAATCGTTGTAATCCCATAGTTGTCTATGTGATCAATGAATTTATTGACAAATCCAATTCGGGTTTTGCATATAATACAATGGACAAAATCCTCTTTCGGATATTCATCATAATAAACAAGAAACGGCCTTCCCATTGTATCAATGATATGTTTGACAGATAAAAGAATGTGATAGAGATGGTTGATAATAATGAGAATTTGAATTTATAATAGAGTAGACATTTACTTCTGAAATGATGAGAGGCTATAAATTAATATAGAAAAATCACCTCTTGAACCTGACATCAAAGGAAGGATTTTTATAGTTGGTGTGAGGCGTTTTTACAAGATTATATTTGGAAATTTTGTAAATGATATTCCATGTTCACGTTCATTGAATTGCATTAGATTTGACCAGAAGTCAAAATTATACCAAATCTATCAATATTAAATCTACCAAAAATATAATTTTAGTAAGAAAATCATTATCATAAAATAGGTAAATAAATTATTAAAATTCTTAATTCAATTTTTCCTGGTCAACAATTAAATACCTTAAAGTGGCTTCTCCTCTCTAAAGACATTAATAGGTTAACAACTCAATTTCATATCTTGTAGACTATAATATTGATCTTGATAGCTTAAGTTATTTTGATTCTCATTTTAATTATAATATGATCATTTTATTAATTGGTTTGTATTGAATGAGTTATATAATTTCTTTCGCAATTCAACTTTCGTCTCGGGGATTTCCACTAAAAATTTTAGTATAAGTATAATATATTGCTAACTAGTTAACTTTTTTTGTTCAAAAAAAGTTATTAGTATTTAATTAGAAGTAAATTTCACTTGATGTACTATCATTACATTTTTAAAAACCAAGACAAAAGTCTCATATAACAGTTTGCTTGCTAAAAACCATTTGAACATTGAAAAGGTTTAGTCAAAGCCATTAAGACTATTAAGTGAGAAAACAACTATAAGTTCAAGATTAATGTTTGATTTTTTTTTCATATTTGTCTTTTCCTTTAATGAAGTTTAACATTTTTTAGGAGATAAATTGCACTACTTATGTATTTGAATGTTTTTCTTAATAAGTATGTATTGCCTCACAAATTCAGTTAATATGAAATAGTGGGAGTATTAACCGTAAAATAAATGCCAATAAATATGAGTCAAAGCCTATGATTGGAATATGTTATCAAATAATATAGAAATTATGGAAAGTAATAAATTTGATCATTCTTTTGAGATATTAAATTTTAAGTATAAATTATAGGAACCACATATTATAAGTACTAAATAACATCCTATCCCTTCTAGTTTTCTATTTACCAAAAATCCCTTAAAAATGATGTTTGCGGGATACATAGTGTTGTGCACAGGATACATTAGGTTTGATACATTCCACATAGCGGGATACATAACTTTGTGCACATGATACATTAGGTTTAATACATTCCACATAGCGGGATACATAGCATTGTGCAAGGGATACATGTGGGATACACAGAGCTGTGCACGGGATACATAGTGTATGATACATTCCACATAGCGGGTTACATAGCGTTGTGCACGAGATACATGCGGGATACATAGGTAAATAAGGGATTTTTGAAAATTTTGAAATAAGTAGGGATAAATGGATATTAAAGTAAGTAAAGGAGTGTAGTTAAGTAATTTTTCCAAATTTTAATGCTAAGAATAACTTGCTTAGTAAATATAAATTTAGTTTCACAAACTCACCGCTAAATAGTGAACACCTCTTCATTATAATCCTTATATTGGCTATGGTATCCAATCAAAAGAGATAGTACTTTCTTATAAAAAGTCACAAATGTTTTTAAAAAAGGAGTTTGTATTTATATAACTTAATTAAATATAATTCATAACTTGAAACAAAATAGTTTGCGAGCGATAATAAACTAATAAAAAGAGGTTCTAACAAGATGGAAAAAAAAAAGTACATCAATCATACAAAAGCAAATGCTAAGTACATCAATCATACAAAAGCAAATGCTAAGTAAGTAATCTTGATGTTTGGATTTAGATCACCTATTATCTATATTGTATGATCAACCAATTGATCAACATCTTCATTTAGTTTGTTGGAGCCTCAATCTTGATCATTATCATCATGTTCATTAACATCTCCATCGTTATGATGATCATGTTCATCTGTTTCTCCACCTTGATCATGATCCTGCTCAGTAGTACCTCCATCATCTTCTTCTTCTTCTTCATAATCTTCCTCAACAAACATTAGCTTATAACAATCAAATTGAGAATATTAGAGAAGGAAGATTTTTGATGAGCGCGTTCCAACCCACATTTGACACAGTAAGTATTAGCTACGGTATTTCCATTTACTTGTCTGCGACATTTCTCTGCATCCACTTGTACATTAAACACGTTATGAAAGACCGCTGTAATCCCATAGTCGTCTATGTAATCAATGAATTTATTGACAAATCCAATTCGGGTTTTGCATATAATACAATGGAAAAAATCCTCTTTTGGATATTCATCATAATAAACAAGAAACAGTCTTCCCATTGTATAAATAATAAGTTTGACAGATAAAGAATCTGATAGAGATGGTTGATAATGAGAATTTGAGTTTATAATAGAGTAGACATTTACTTCTGAAATGATGAGAGGATGTAAATTGATATAGAAAAATCACTTCTTGATAATGGAATCAAAGGAAGGATTTTTATAGTTGGTGTGAGGCATTTTTACAAGATTATATTTGGAAATTTTGTAAATGACATTCCATGTTCATGTTCAGTGAATTGCATTAGATTTGATCAGAAGTCAAAATTATACCAAATCTGTCAATATTAAAAATCTACCAAAAATATAATCTTAGTAAGAAAATCATTATCATAAAATACTAAATTATTAAAATTCTTAATTCAATATTTCCCAGTCAACGATTAAATACCTTAAAGTGGTTTCTCCTCTCTATACATTAATAGGTTAACTCAATTTCATATCTTGTAGACTTTAATATTGGTCTTGATAGCCTAAGTTATTTTGACTCTCATTTTAATTATAAGCTGATCATTTTATTAATTGATTTGTATTGATTGAACTATATAATTTCTTACTTTTTTTCAAAAAGAATAGTATATGAGATTGTTCTTCTATGCAGTTGTACATTTATATAAGTTATGATATATACTTTTAAATCTAACGATACCACATCAAATTAAATTTAGTGATCATTAATTAGTAACTAGTTTTGATGCACGTGCGTTGCACGTGAATACCTAACTATGTACAACACTATTTTTAAAAATAACGTGAATATTATTTAAAAAAAATAGTCACTCTTAGTATGTGCATATTGTTCCTTATCATAAAAATATAGAAGATATACTAAATAGGGTGTTTTAAGAAGAAGAAGAATAATGAATTTTTTTTTAAAAATGTAGCTTAAAAAATTGAGGAAGCCTCTCTTTTTATAGTCAACAAAGGATAGTATATGAAAAACTGCTTATTGTGCCTTATCAAAAAGATATCACAACCCTTCAGAAAGGTCACAACTCATCGGAAAAGTCATAACTCTTCGAAAAAGTCACCCAGCAGAAAAGTCACAACTCTTCCGAAAAGTCGCAACTGTATAGAAAAGTCACAACTCTTAAAAAAGGTCACAACTCATCGCAAAAATTATTACTCTTTTAAAATGTCACAACCCTTCAATGTCAAAAAGGTGTATGTCTTTAATATAATATAGTATAATACACATAAATAAATATAATACAATATAAAATATAGAAGATATACTATATTTGGTGTTTTAAGTTAGGTAGTATACATAGATTGTCACGATCCTACACCCTGGACGTGGCAGGCACTCGAGAACCATTGATGGTCCCAGAGCGAACCCTCATTCTGGCTGGCTACAAGCGAAAGACTAACTCAAGCATACAAAAGCCTAAAACTGAAATAAATTCAATAAACTCGAATACTCAACCTTTTTAAAAGTTTGTACAATACTCAAAATAAAAGTAAATACAGAAACTCCTCAACTCTGTATATCTATGAAGCCTCTACTATTACAGAAAGATATCAGGACAAGACCCACGACATCTCAAAACTACTAACTGTAATATAAAGGTAAAGTCCTTCGGAATATAAGAAGGCTCACTAAAGTTGACTGGAATATCACATGACCTCAACGAAACGCCTGTTGATGATCCTGAATACATGTATCTGCATCATGAAACAATGCAGGCCAAATGGCTCAGTACGTGAAAGGTACGAGCATGTAAGGGAAATTCTAAAGCACAACATAAGCTTGAATTTGATAAAAAGGAAACATACTTACTTCCTCTCAACTCATTCATGTTAAACTCAACTCAAGAATAAGAAACATAGTTCAACATAATGATAAGATATTCAACTCAGTGAAATAAGGCTCAACTCAATAATAAGATAATCGACTCTTGGTACTCAACTCTGGATACTCAACTCAATATAAAGCAATAATACACATGCAATATATGGAAAGCTTTTAAAACAGTAGAAGGCAACTCAGTGTATTGAAGAATACAATGACAACTCAATTTATATATAATAAAATATAATATAACTCTGTGGGAGTTTCTCTAACCAACAACCATCACTATAAGCTATGTGATGATACAACGTCTCGCCCACGCTACCAGAACTGTAACACCCCGTATTCAAAACAGACCAAAAATGCAAATTTTGAGAAATTGCAGGTGCAACTTACGGTCACCATCCACGGACCGTAGGTCAGATCATGGCCCGTGCTGGTGGTCCGTGGTTCACCACTGCAACCCCTCCCCAAACCAGCTCAGAAAATTGGCTAAGTCCCGACTCACGGACAGACCCACGGTCCGTAGATCAGACCACGGTCCGTGGTCTGTGTCCGTGGGTCAAGACCTCCTTACCCAGCCTCTGTCACGAACTACGGTTGACCAGCACGGACCGTCGTTCGATCCACGGTTCGTAGGTCTGACCGTAGATCGAAGGTTAGCAGCCAGTTAGCTGAAAATTCTGATGGGTCAACTTCAGATGGTCATAACTTTTAGCACAAAATGAATTATGTGTCCCATGACCTATGGTTAGATAGATAATTGAATTATCTTTCCAACGCCACCGAGTTTTCTAAATTCCGACCTCCGAGTAAAAAGTTATGCCTATTTTAGTGAAGACCTGTCGGGCAGACTCGACCTACGGACCCAATCGACGGACCGTCGATTGATTGACGGACCGTCAGTCAGGTCCGTCAGTCACTCCGACAGCAGCTAATTTAAGGGTCTTT
>NW_026036146.1:81305-100577 GCF_019186545.1 Solanum stenotomum
TAAGTTATTTATTTGTATTTCTAGATATAAAATAGTCTTTCTTTGTGCTACTATAGATTTGTGACAAATTCCTGCGAATATATTATTGTTAAGTCTATTTTGCCTATGTTCTAATTCTTGTCGTTTTTCTATAATTATTTCATTAAGTTTTTGTCTATATTCGTTATTCTTGTTATTCATTGTATTTTTAAATATTGAATATATTTATATTCTATTTTAGATATATTATTTATTAATTGATCTAATTTTTCATTATCAATCTTTGTAATATTAAGTTGTTTATATTCCGGATATAATTTATTTAATTTTCTTCTTATTTTTCTTAATTTTCTACTCGTATGTTTCTTACCGTGTTTCTTATTATCCATAGCTCTGATATCATTTTTCGTAGCGGAACTCGTAGTTGAGGGATTCATGAAAGTGGTAGTGTGGTAGGTGGTAGTGTGGTGATCATTATCATCATGTTCATTAACATCTCCATCGTTATGATGACCCCGTTCATCTGTTTCTCCACCTTGATCATGATCCTGCTCATTAGTACCTCCATCTTCTTCTTCATCATCATCTTCTTCTTCTTCTTCATAATCTTCCTCAACAAACATTAGCTTATTATTCGAATAAACAAGTTGGAACGCGCTCATCAAAAATCTTCCTTCTCTAATATTCTCAATTTGATTGTTATAAGGGACTACAATAAGTTTCTTCCCTAGCAGCATTCCACATTAGACACAGTAAGTATCAGCTACGGTATTTCCATTTACTTGTCTGTGATATTTCTTTGCATCCACTTGTACATTAAACACGTTATGAAAGACCGCTGTAATCCCATAGTCATCTATGTAATCAATGAATTTATTGACAAATCCAATTCGGGTTTTGCATATAATACAATGGAAAAAATCCTCGTTTGGATATTCATCATAATAAACAAGAAACAGTCTTCCCATTGTATAAACAATAAGTTTGACAGAGAAAGAATGTGATAGAGATGGTTGATAATGAGAATTTGACTTTATAATAGAGTAGACATTTACTTCTGAAATGATGAGAGGATGTAAATTGATATAGAAAAATCACTTCTTGATAATGGAATCAAAGGAAGGATTTTTATAGTTGGTGTGAGGCGTTTTTACAAGATTATATTTGGAAATTTTGTAAATGACATTCCATGTTCATGTTCATTGAATTGCATTAGATTTGACCAGAAGTCAAAATTATACCAAATCTGTCAATATTAAAAATCTACCAAAAATATAATCTTAGTAAGAAAATCATTATCATAAAATACTAAATTATTAAAATTCTTAATTCAATATTTCCCAGTCAACGATTAAATACCTTAAAGTGGTTTCTCCTCTCTATACAATAATAGGTGAACTCAATTTCATATCTTGCAGACTATAATATTGGTCTTGATAGCTTAAGTTATTTTGACTCTCATTTTAATATAAGCTGATCATTTTATTAATTGATTTGTATTGATTGAATTATATAATTTCTTACTTTTTTTCAAAAAGAATAGTATATGAGATTGTTCTTCTATGCAGTTGTACATTTATATAAGTTATGATTTATACTTTTAAATCCAACGATACTACATCAAATTAATTTTAGTGATCATTAATTAGTAACTAGTTTTGATGCACGTGTGTTGCACGTGAATACCTAACTATGTACAACACTATTTTTAAAAATAACGTGAATATTATTTTAAAAAATAGTCACTCTTAGTATGTGCATATTGTTCCTTATCATAAAAATATAGAAGATATACTAAATAGGGTGTTTTAAGAAGAAGAAGAAGAATGAACTTTTTTTTTAAAATGTAGTCTAAAAATTTGAGGAAGCCTCTCTTTTTATAGTCAACAAAGGGTAGTATATGAAAAACTGTTTATTGTGCCTTATCAAAAAGCTGTCACAACCCTTCAGAAAAGTCACAACTCATCGGAAAAGTCATAACTCTTCGAAAAAGTTACAACTCTTCCGAAAAGTCGCAACTTTATAGAAAAGTCACAACTCTTAAAAAAGGTCACAACTCATTGCAAAAGTTATTACTCTTTTAAAATGTCACAACCCTTCAATGTCAAAAAGGTGTCTGTCTTTAATATAATATAGTATAATACACATAAATAAATATAATACAATATAAAATATAGAAGATATACTATATTTGGTGTTTTAAGTTAGGTATAATATAGATAGATTGTCACGATCCGAGCCTACACCCTGGACGTGGCCGGCACTTGAGAACCATTGATGGTCCCCAAGCAAACCCTCATTCTCGCTGGCTACAAGCGGAAGACTAACTCAAGCATACAAAAGCTTAAAACTGAAATAAATTCAATAAACTCGAATACTCAACCTTTTTAAAAGTTTGTACAATACTCAAAATAAAAGTAAATACAGAAACTCCTCAACTCTGTATATCTATGAAGCCTCTACTATTACATAAAGATATCGGGACAAGACCCACGACATCTCAAAACTACTAACTGTAATATAAAGGTAAAGTCCTCCGGAATATAAGAATGCTCACCAAAGCTGACTGGAATATCACATGACCTCAACGAAATGCCTGTTGATGATCCTAAATACATGTATCTGCATCATGAAACGATGCAGGCCAAATGGCTCAGTGCGTGAAAGGTACGAGCATGTAAGGAAAATTCTAAAGCACAACATAAGCTTGAACTTGATAAAAAGGAAACATACTTACTTCCTCTCAACTCACTCATGTTAAACTCAACTCAAGAATAAGAAACATAGTTCAACTCAATGATAAGATATTCAACTCAGTGAAATAAGGCTCAACTCAATAATAAGATACTCGACCCTTGGTAATCAACTATGGATACTCAACTCAATATAAAGCAATAATACACATGCAATATATGGAAAGCTTTTAAAACAGTAGAAAGCAACTCAGTGTATTGAAGAATACAATAACAACTCAATTTATATATAATAAAATATAATCTAACTCTGTGGGAGTTTGTCTAACCGACAACCATCACAATAAGCTATGTGATGATACAGCGTCTCGCCCACGCTACTAGAACTGTCCTATAACTTTGCGGGATGTAGAACGTCTCAACTAAGTGGATCCACTAGTCTATGCTAAAAGCATTAAGTAATCATCTAAAAAGTATTACCCCTTCTACCCATGTTGCCTACATGGTTTATGGGGGTTCTAAGTTGTTAGAACTCTCCCCTATATCGGTGCTCAATACTACTCCCAAAATATATCTAGCTCATATGTTTAAAAACATAACTCTTTTTGTGTTTTGAGATTATTACTCAAAAATCTTTTGGAAATTAATCTCAGTTTCCTCTCATCTTAAATGTAAAAACATTTACTCTTGGAAATACTTAGTTCCCATATATCATTTTAAAGAAAATGAACTCAGCTCTACTCTTCCTCAACTAAATGCTCAAGTCTTAAAAACAAGTTTTAAACCAATTTGTAAAAAGACTTCTTAAAATAAGGTTCATGTCGAATTATGGACGTGAACGACTGAATTCAAGGTTTTCAATACCATACAAAGAACACACTACTCGGACTCAACAACTCAGAACTCAAGAACTTCAATGATACTACTTATTTCAAGAATGCTCAACTGTAAGATCCGGCAATTTGAAATAACTATGAAGAGGCTTAGAATTGGAAATAGTCATTTTTTGGAAAGAATTCAAAAATCTGGAAATTTGGCTAAGTATGGGAAAAAAATGAGTTTTTGGCCAACTTTGAACAGCTATAACTCCTAGCTCAGGATGATTTAGGTGTAGTTCCAGTTATTTTTATGAAGCTCGTGGAATGATCTTTCCAACACCACCAAGTTTGCTCGATTCCGAGTTCGTATGAGTGAGTTATGCCCTTTGGAAGTTGGGCAGTTGGAAGGGAAGTCCGTCCGGAAATTTTAAGGGTATTTTGGTCTTTTCCCTAACCAATTCCTTTGGATATATTAAGGTGTTAGACTGATTTTAGATAATTTTTTCCCTTTTTAAAAGAGTGAGAGTGAGGGTTTGCCAGTAAAAAGGAGAAGAAGGGGAGAAAAAGAAAATCAAGCAAGGTTTCATCAAAGATCGTCGTGGATATCGTCGGGGGTGATCCCTACTAGGTATGTGAGTTCATAGTGTTGGGTTGGTTCTTTCCCCCACACTCCAAACTCGTTTAATTTCGAGAAAAGATTGATTGTGTTTGTTGAAGTTGTTGGTTGTGTTTGTGTTGAAGTTCTTGCTGATTTTGGGACATGTTTCCGATTGTGTTTGTGAGTTGAAATCTATTGTATGTTGAGGGGTTTATGATTCTAACTGTTTGGGGCTGGATCCATTGAAGTTAAGGAGGTTTAGAGTTGGAAAAAGAAAGAGAAAAGTCAAGTTTTCGGGGAAAAGGGCTAGGGCGTTGCGCCAGCCAGCGCACCCCAAAAGAGACTCTGAAGTCCAGCCCTTGGGGTGGCACGTCTCTCAGAGCGCCCAGCAGGCCCCTCTGAGGACTGAAGGCTGGCGCCCTGCGCCTCTCAGAGCGCCAAGGACGCCAAGTTTTCCCATTCATTCCCTACTTTTTCATACATGTTCCTTGGTAATGTACCAATGTTTTATAGTTGTTTTCAACACTCTAAGGTACATTTAAACCTCCCGAACTCATCCATAAACATAAGATCATTACCCTTGAATCCATAATCCAATTCGAGGAAAGTTTGGATCAAAGTCAAGTGAAGTTAGAGTCAATCTTAGAAGTTAAGAAGTAAGTCCAAGCAAGTCTTTAAAGTTGTTCAAGAGTCTTTATTGAACGTTTTAACTTCATTTTAAGGCTCAAGTTTCAAGTCAAGCAAAGAGTATAGAGTTTCAAGTTAAGTCAAGAGTATAAAGTTGAGTTCATTTCTCAAAAGTTATTAGGGAACTAAGTATTCCCAAAGAAGTTTTAAAGAAATGTTTTCACATTTAAACAAGATTGGAAACTGAGATTTCCAAAGAGCCTTCAGGATCGCTTTCTAAATGAAGCAAAAGAGGAAACTGAGATTTCCAAGATAGCCTTTGAGCTAAGTTTTGAGTAATTATCTCAAATCAGCAGGAAGAAAATGTTTTAAAAACATAAGAGCTAGTATATTTTTTTGGGAGTAGTATTGAGCACCGAGTTGGGGGAGCGTTCAAAGAACCCACAGCCCCCACAAAACCATGTAGCCATCATGGGTAGAAGAGGTTCATACTTTTTAGATGAATCCTTTCCAAATTAGACTAGTGGATCCATTAGGCAGTTCAGGTCCTATACATTTGGCCGGGTATAGGATGCTCTGGCAGCATGAGGTTGATCGATGTATCATCACTATAGCTCTTATGTGATGGTTGTCGGTTAGAGAAACTCCCACAAAAGTTATTTTATCTTTGTATACACACAAAGTCTATAGCATGTTTTAAACAGCCTTTCTTTAAATCGCACTTGTTTTAAATTGCCTTATATTGAAATAAGTCAGTCAAGTTGAGTTGAGTTGAGCCAGGTAAGCTTTTCTGTTTCTTCCAGATTTCCTACTAGCCTATGTTGCTTAGTTTTCCAGCTCGCATACTCGTACATTCAAAGTACTGATGCCAGTTGGCCTGCATCTTATGACGATGCAGACATAGGTACCCAGGATCAGCATCCAGCACGCTGTTGATCCATCTGAGCACTCTAGAGTCAGTGGTGAGCCTCTTTGCATCCGGAGGACTCGGTTATTTTTTTCTCTTAGTTTTGTTTTATTAGGATGTTGCGGGGTCTGTCCCAACATCCATTTTTGTGTTATAGAGGATTCATAGACAGTCAGTCAGTTAGTATTGAGTCTCTCATCTGTGTATGTATATAAATATTTTATTTTGAGACTCGAGTTGCCTTTATGGCCAGATTTAACCAGTTGAGTTATTTTATGTCCTTGCATTGCATGGAATTATTCTGTTGAGTTAGGTTTCCGCTGAGTTAAGAAAGCCAGGCCAAGGGTTCGCTTGGGGCCAGCAATAGTCTTCGAGTGTCGGCTACATCCAGGGTGTAGGCTCGGGGCGTGGCATCAACTCAGATGGTTCATGCGGAATTACGGGCATGAGCAACTCAACTCATGGACTTCATGATACTACTCATCTCAATAATGTTCAATGCATAGGGTTCATAAGTAATTATGGGCATTAACAAATCAACTCAAGGACTCCATGGGTACTAAGTAATAGTCCCATGATTAGAAATATAATCTCAAAAGGGATTAGGAACTCAATATTCAAAACTTAGAACTTGAAGATACTACTCCTCTTAAAGATACTCAAATTATGAAGTTCATGCGGAATTATGGGAATGAACAACTTGACTCGAGGGTCTACATACCAATATGGAACTCGTGTATACGACTCTTCTCATTCTCATACTTGCTTCCTCAAAACTCTATTTAAAACTCAAGTGTTGGCTATGAAAAACTTCTCAATATTTATAACTCAAAATAGGGTTCATGCTGAATTATAGACATGAACAAATCAACTCAAGGATCTCAATAAAAATATACAAACTCAATAATTAGGAATGGAATTTTAAAAATAAACATGAACTCAAGAACTCAAAATAAATTTATCTCAAGAATACTCAAATCTAGGGAAAACTCATAGATTACTCTTTTACTGATCTGAAATTAGATGTAGGGTGTGAGGACGAACTAGTCCAACACTATGATAGCATTACATACCTGAAAGAACAAGGTTCTTGAAGAATCTTGAAGAAGAACTTGATTAGAAGCCTTGAAACCCTAGCTTGAAGGTAAACGATCAAGAAAACCTTTGTTGAGATTACTCAAATCTAGGGAAAAATCATAGATTACACTTTTACTGATCTGAAAGTACATGTAGGGTGTGAGTACGAACTAGTCCAACACTATGATAGCCTTACATACCCGAAAGAACAAGGTTCTTGAAGAATCTTGAAGAAGAACTTGATTAGAATCTTTGAAACCCTAGCTTGAAGGTAAACGATCAAGAAAGCCTTTCTTGATATTCTTGAATTAGTTTTTTGAAATCTCTATGGCCAAGAATTATGATTTTCATTAGTGATTCATAATTATATGGAGGAATTTGAGTTGAAAAGAATGAAATTCTTGGAGAAACACTCACCTTGAAGAAAAATCTTGAAAATGATTGGAAAAATCTTGAAAAGGATTGAAAGAATCTTGAATGAAGTATTCTACATTGATTTTTCCTTAGGGTTTGAGATAGAAGAGAATGATGGATTAAAAGATGAAAATCTGACACTTTTATTAGTCAAGAAATTCGTTTAGGGTTTTCTTGGATGTAAAAAACAAAAACAACCCTTTTTAATGTTTTCCCATCGGCTAATTCGTAACAGCATTGTACAGGTTACTAAAATAGTTATAACTTTTTACTCAGAAATTGGATTGACGCAAAATTGGTGGCATTGGAAATTAGACTCAAATACCTTTAACTGGATAGGTTATGGTTCACATAACTCTTTATATTGTAAGAGATATGGTCTTTTAAAGTTGACCCAAGTAAAATCTTACATCAAAACTTATTCGATAAGAAAACTTCAGGAACACTTATCAAAAACTTAAATCCTTAAATTTCAAGAACGAAATTACACTGAATAAATCATGATTGGTGTGTGGGTGAACGAACCCAATACTATGGAAGCTTACATACCTCTTAGTGATTAAACCCATGGCGAAAATCCGCAACAAAACTCAAGAACCTCGACGAACGTCTTGATCCTTTCCTCTTTTCTCCTCTTTTCTCTTTTGAACTCGCAACTAAAACCCTAGGCGTATATTAGGATTATAAAACTGAACCTAATAGGATTAGACCCTTAAAACCTTACTAAAAATGAATTAAATATGATTTGGTAAAGAAAAGACCAAAATACCCCTTACTATTTTCGAGTAACTTTCCTTATTTGGACAGCCTGGCTTCAAAAGGACATATCTCACTCATCCGACCTCGAAACTTAGCAAACTCGGTGGCGTTGGAAAGATAATTCAAATACCTTTCATTTTCTATCTTGTATCCCACCTAAATCATCCTTTACTAATAGTTATGGTCGTTTGAAGTTAACCCAAACTCATAACTTAAGCATAACTTGAGCATAACTTGCAAAATTTCAGATTTTGCTATTTCCAATTTAGTTCTTTTTGGAACTCAAGGTGCTACATCTAGTGAACTTAACACTTAAGAAATTTTAAATTCCTCCGTAAAATCCTACTCACAACGAAGGATGGTTCGAGTCTTAGCTCAAAAAATTTCCGGGGTGTTACGTAGATAAAAAAAATGATAGATATAGATTGGTCTAATTTTAATTTGATTTGAAATTTTAAAAAATAAAGAAAAATTTTAATCTAAGGATCATATGTAGCATAAATAAAAATGTCTTTTAACTTTTGGTCTTCAAGATGTGCCCCCACCCCATGAAAAAAAAAATTCTATATTAAACTAAATAAAAATAAAAGTACTCTAAATAAATTGGAAACGAAAGACTACTTATTAAATGTAGTTTGGACTCTTCAAACAAGTATTTGATCAAATACTTTTTCTCCGACAGTTTTGGACTTTTCAAATTATGAACACCAAGCTGTAGTTTGTGCAACGGAAAATCACTGATCTTCTTGTCAAGTAGATGTTGTTGCAAAAGTATATTTTATGGCTATGAAAATGAGTACATATTAATTATCAAGATATTCTTCTCGTTTGAAGTTGAATTATTTCATTCTCCTTGTTGCATCAATTTTTGTTGATCTATCTAATTTACCCACAAAAAAATATTGTAATTGCATAATTGAACAACTCTCACAAACTCTCACAATGTTTCTTGTTTTATGAAGACGAAAACTTACAAAATTCGNTTAGCATAGACTAGTGGATCCACTTAGTAGTCAGGTTCTATACCTTCAGCAAGGTATAGGACGACCCTGGAAGCATGAGACAAAACGGTGTATCATCACAATAGCTCTTAAGTGATGGTTGTCGGTTAGAGACACTCCCATAGCAGTATTTTGTATTTTTATATACATTTCAGAGTTTATATTGTATCTTTGCATACACATAGAGTCTTATTGTATTTCTAAATACACAGAGTTGATATCCATGATTTAAAAGCTTTTTTTTATATTGCATTTATGTTATTGCTTTATATTGAAATGAGCTCAATTCAGTTCAGTTCAGTTGAGTTAAGACCAGGTCTGTTCTTTCAGTTCCTTTCAAGTTTATGTCTTGTTTAGTATTATCCTTGCATGCTCGTAC
The DNA here is from genome assembly GCF_019186545.1 of Solanum stenotomum. Classification (NCBI taxonomy): domain Eukaryota; kingdom Viridiplantae; phylum Streptophyta; class Magnoliopsida; order Solanales; family Solanaceae; genus Solanum; species Solanum stenotomum. The sequence continues at coordinate 90,558 of NW_026036146.1, forward strand.
ATTCAATGTACTGATGTCATTTGGCCTGCATCTTTTTATGATGCAAATCCAGGTAACCACGATCAGCATCCAGCACTTCGTTGTCAGTTGAGCATTCAGAGTTATTGGTGAGCCTCCTTGCTTTCGGAGGATCCCCTTTATTGCTTTTAGTATTTAGTTCATTAGGATGTCATGGATCTTGTCCCGACATCCATTTCAGTTATTAGAGGTTTCATAGATAGACAGTCAGTTAGTTCATTTGTCTTTACCTTGTTTTTGGCATATGTTTTGAGACTTGAGTTTGCCTTATTAGTCAGTTGAATGTTCCTTTATAACATTCTAGTTTATTACGTAGACTTATCTTTGTTGAATAAAAGTCTTCCGCTGAGTAAGTAAGTCAGGCCAAGGTTCCCTTGGGGCCAGCAATGATTCTCGAGTGTCAATCCCGCCCAGGATATAGGCTCGGGGAGTGACAAATTAATTAGTACATAAGTAATTTGGAGAGATCAATAAAAACTTAGTGGTTAGACAAAGGTTATCTTTGGTACGCGTCAAATAAATCTTAGTTTGTAGTCATCTTGTCTGGAATTGATAAGAGCACAAATATCTTTCGTAATTCAACTTTTGTCTTGGAGATTTCTACTAAACTTTTTAGAATAAGTGTAATATATTGCTTACTAGTTAACTTTTTGTTCAAAAAAGTTATTAGTATTTAAGTAGCAGTAAATTTCATGAGGTACTATCATTACATTTTTAAAAATCTAGACAAAAGACTCTGATAACAGTTTGCTTGCAAGGTCATTGCCATTAAGACTATTAATCAAACAACTATAAGTTCAAGATTAATGTTTGATATTTTTTCCATATTTGTCATTTTTTTTAATGAAGTCTAATATTTCTAGGAGATAAATTGCACTATTTCTGTCTTTAAATGTTTTTCTTAATAAGCATGTATTGCCTCACAAATTCAGTTAATATAGAATAGTGGAAGTATTGACCGTAAAATGTATGCCAATAAATATGAGTCAAAGCCTATGATTGGAATATGTTATCAAATAATATAGAAATTATGGAAAATAATAAATTTGATCATTCTTTTGAGATATTAAATTTTTATGCTAAGAACAACTTGCTTAGTAAATATAAAAATTTAGTCTCACAAAACACACAGCTAAATAGTGAACACCTGTTCATTATAATACTTATATTGGCTAAGGTATCCAATCAAAAGAGATAGTACTTTCTTATAAAAAGTCACAAATATTTTTAAAAAAGGAGTCTGTATTTATATAACTTAAATATAATTCATAACTTGAAACAAAATAGTTTGCGAGCGATAAGTAAACTAATAAAAAGAGGTTCTAATAAGATGAAAGAAAAAGTACATCAATCATACAAAAGCAAATGCTAAGTAAGTAATCTTGATGTCTGGAATTAGCTATTATCTATATTGTATGATTAACCAGTTGATCAACATCTTCATTTCGTTTGTTGGAGCATCAATCTTGATCATTATCATCATGTTCATTAGCATCTCCATTGTTATGATGATCCTGCTCATTTGTTTCTCCACCTTGATCATGATCGTGCTCATTAGCACCTCCATCATCTTCTTCTTCATCTTCATCTTCTTCTTCTTCATCATCATCTTCGTCAACAAACATTAGCTTATTATTCCAATAAACAAGTTGGAACGCGCTCATCAAAAATCTTCCTTCTCTAATATTCTCAATTTGATTGTTATAAGGGACTACAATAAGTTTCTTCCCTAGCAGCATTCCACATTTGACACAGTAAGTATCAGCTATGGTATTTCCATTTACTTGTCTGTGATATTTCTCTGCATCCACTTGTACATTAAACACGTTATGAAAAACCGCTGTAATCCCATAGCCGTCTATGTAATCAATGAATTTATTGACAAATCCAATTCGGGTTTTGCATATAATACAATGGAAAAAATCCTCTTTCGGATGTTCATCATAATAAACAAGAAACACTCTTCCCATTGTATCAACAATATGTTTGACAGATAAAGAATGTGATAGAGATGGTTGATAATGAGAATTTGAATTTATAATAGAGTAGACATTTACTTCTGAAATGATGAGATCGAGGATGTAAATTGATATAGAAAAGTAACTTCTTGATCCTGGAATCAAAGGAACGATTTTATAGTTGGTGTGAGGCATTTTTACAAGATTATATTTGGAAATTTTGTAAATGACATTCCATGTTCATGTTCATTGAATTGCTTTAGATTTGACCAGAAGTCAAAATTATACCAAAGCTGTCATTCTTAGAAATCTACTAAAAATATAATCTTAGTAAGAAAATCATTATCATAAAATAGGTAAATAAATTATTAAAATTATTAATTCAATTTTATTAATTGGTTTGTATTGATTGAATTATATAAAGTCTCGGGGATTTCCACCAAATTTATATAGAGAGGAGAAACCACTTTAAGGTATTTAATCATTGACCGAGAAAAATTGAATAAAGAATTTTAATAATTTATTTACCTATTTTTATGATAATGATTTTCTTACTAAGATTATGATTTTGGTAGGTTTTTAAGATTGACAGATTTGATATAATTTTTACTTTTGGTCAAATCTAATGCAATTCAATAAACATGAACACGGAATGTCATTTACAAAATTTCCAAATATCATCTTGTAAAAACGCCTCACAACTATTTAGTGATCAGAATAATAATTGGTGTAGGCATTTTTAATAGATTACATTTAGAAATTTTGTAAATGACATTCCATGTTCATATTCATTGAATTGCATTAGATTTGACAAGAAGTCAATACTATACCAAATCTGTCAATCTTAAAAACCTACCAAAATCATAATCTTAGTAAGAAAATCATTATCATAAAAATAGGTAAATAAATTATTAAAATTCTTAATTCAATTTTTCCCGGTCAACGATTACATACCTTAAAGTGGTTTCTCCTCTCTATAGACATTAATAGGTTACCAACTCAATTTCATATCTTGTAGACTATAATAATGATCTTGATAACTTAAGTTATTTTGACTCTCATTTTAATTATAACTTGATCATTTTATTGATTTGTATTGATTGAATTATATAATTTCTTACTTTTTTCGAAAAGAATATTGTATGATATTGTTCTTCTATGCAATTGTATATTTATGTAAGTTATGATATAATATCAAATTAAATTTAGTGATCATTAATTAGTAATAAGTCTTTTTTATAACCAAAAGATATACTAACAAGCAATATGCAAAATTATAAGAATAAGAGTTTGTAACACGATTTTTGATAAATAAAAAATATGTTGATCATACATAAGAAAATAATAGATATATAGAAGGATCACATAAAAAAATGTTACTATTATATTTAATGATTGCGCAAAGCATAGGTAATTTTGACAAATCAAGAAAGGACAACAAATTTTTTCCTATATACCCTTATTTACACTTCTTGAAAATTGTAAAAGTGTATGTTGTTTCCCTCCAATTTATTTCACTTGAATTCAAATAAGTGGTTGTAATTTTGAAATGAAAAGTTGTCATAAGGGTAAAATTATAACTTCACTGTGCTAATCATTGTTGCCTTAATCTGTGTGTCATTTCTAAAGTGGACAACTAAAAAGGGACGGAGGGAGTATATAGAAGGATCACATAAAAAAAAGTTACTATTATATTTAATGATTGCGCAAAGCATAGGTAAATTAATTAGTACATAAGTAATTTTGGAGAGATCAATAAAAGCTTGGTGGTTAGACCAAGGTTATCTTTTGTACATGTCAAATAAATCTTAATTTGTAGTCATCTTGTTTGGAATACATGATGTGTGGATAGAGAGAAACTTGAGAATCTTTGAAAATAGATATAGAGATTGGGAGGGAATTTCAGAGAAATTACATATGTTTGTAATGTTAGAAGTCCTGATGAGTGTAACCACCTTTTGCATAGTTTAGTCTTTTGATCTTTTCTAGTTGGTAGTCATCGACTTAGTATGCTTGGACATTAGTCTTTTTTTGTTATACTTTTGAGATATCTAACATGTTGTATTATTTGGTTATGGTTCTTTGATTGAATCTACTTCGTGATTAATACAAGGATTAGTTACCAAAACAAAAAAAGCACTGATAATGATACTATGTCATATTATGTAGCGAGTATCGACTTTAGTAACTTGGACCTAGTAAAAAATAAATTTAAAAGATGTCGCTGACAATATTGTTCCCGAACCATCCATTGAACCAAACCCAACAGTTGCTTGAGCCTCATTTGGCTTTAAGATCTCAAATCATGAAACTCATCGATCAAAATTATATTTTATTCACAACCATGTTCAAATACTCAAGGTCAATGATTCAGATGCTCTAGTGGATCACTCCTTACTATTGCGTTTTAGATTTTGGTTGAAATATCATCTTAAAGCAGGTCAAACTTTTGGAATATTTTTTCAAAGGACATAAAAGAAGCTGAAATATAATCTCCAAACTAGAGGACATGAATAGAGAGAGAAATAGATAATGCAATTGAGGGATGGAAATTAAGGAACAAAGGAAGAACTTTTCATTTCATTTTATTTTTTACTAAGAAAAAGTTTCTGCATTTTCATCACTAAATAGTTCATATGTCTGAATCTAGATTAGCTATTATTTATATTGTATGATCAACTAGTTGATCAACATATTCATTTACTTTGTTGGAGCCTCAATCTTGATCATTATCATCATGTTCATTAACATCTCAATCGTTATGATGATCCTGTTCATCTGCCCCTCCACCTTGATCATGATCGTGCTCATTAGCACCTCCATCTTCTTCTTCTTCAACTTCAACAAACATTAGCTTATTATTCCAATAAACAAGTTTGAATGTGCTCATCAAAAATCTTCCTTCTCTAATATTCACATTTTGATCGTTATAAGGGNCTCTTCTTCTTCTTCTTCAACTTCAATAAACATTAGCTTATTATTCCAATAAACAAGTTTGAATGTGCTCATCAAAAATCTTCCTTCTCTAATATTCACATTTTGATCGTTATAAGGGACTACAATAAGTTTCATCCCTAGCAGCTTTCCACATTTGACACAGTAAGTATCAGCTACGATATTTCCATTTACCTGTCTATGATATTTCTCTGCATCCACTACCACATTAAACACGTTATGAAAAACCGTTGTAATCCCATAGTCGTCTATGTGATCAATGAATTTATTGACAAATTCAATTCGGGTTTTGCATATAATACAATGGAAAAAATCCTCTTTTGGATATTCATCATAATAAACAAGAAATAGTCTTCCCATTGTATCAGCAATATGTTTGATAGATAAAGAATGTGGTAGAGATGGTTGATAATGAGAATTTGAATTTATAATAGAATAGACATTTACTTCTGGAATGATAAGAGGATATAAATTGATATAGAAAAATCACTTCTTTTCATATCTTGTAGACTATAATATTGATCTTGATAGGTTAAGTTATTTTGACTCTCATTTTAATTTCATTTTATTAATTGGTTTGTATTGATGAATTATATAATTTCTTACTTTTTTCGAAAAGAATATTATGTGAGATTGTTCTTCTAACAATTGTACATTTATATAAGTTNCCATCCGAGCAACTCCCTCTCGTCAAAGGAAGGCTTTTTATAGTTGGTGCGAGGCGCTTTTACAAGACAATATTTGGAAATTTTGTAATGACATTCCATGTTCATTGAATTGCATTAGATTTGACCAGAAGTCAAAATTATACCAAATCTGTCAATATTAAAAATCTACCAAAAATATAATCTTAGAAAGAAAATCATTATCATAAAATAGGTAAATAAATTATTAAAATTCTTAATTCAACTTTTCCTGGTCAACGATTAAATACCTTAAAGGGGTTTCTCCTCACTATAGACATTAATAGGTTAACAACTCAATTTCATATCTTGTAGACTATAATATTGATCTTGATAGGTTAAGTTATTTTGAGTCTCATTTTAATTTCATTTTATTAATTGGTTTGTATTGATTGAATTATATAATTTCTTACTTTTTTCGAAAAGAATATTATGTGAGATTGTTCTTCCATACAATAGTACATTTATATAAGTTATGATATATACTTTTAAATCTAACGATACTACATCAAATTAAATTTAGTGATCATTAATTAGTAATATGTCTTATTTTTAACCAAAAGATATACTAACAAGCAATATACAAAATTATAAGAATAAGAGTTTGTAACACGACTTTTGATAAATAGAAAATGTGTTGATCATACATAAGAAAACAATAAATTTATAAAAGGATTACATATAAAAGATATTATTATTTTTAATGATCGCGCAAATAGGAGGAAAATTAACTAGTACATAAGTAATTTTGGAGAGATCAATAAAAGCTTAGTGGCTAGACAAAGGTTATCTTTGGTACACGTCAAATAAATCTTAGTTTGTAGTGATCTTGTTTTGAATTGATAAGAGCACAAATCTCTTTAGCTATTCAACTTTTGTCTGAGGGATTTCCACTAAATTTTTTAGAATAAGTATAATATATGCTTACTAGTTAACTTTTTTGTTCAAAAAAGTTATTAGTATTTAATTACCGGTAAATTTCATTTGATGCACTATCATTACATTTTTAAAAACCTAGAAACAAGTCTCTCATAACAGTTTGCTGCCTGAAAACCATTTGAACATTGAAAATATAAATTTAGTTTCACAAAGCTCACAGCTAAATAGTGAACTCCTCTTCACTATATTCCTTATATTGGCTATGGTATGTGTTAGATCGAGAAAGATTTTTATAATTGACAAATAGAGGAACAAATGAAAGGAACCGGTTGGGCGACATGTTCCTTTCAGACCGAATTCGACTGGGATAAGGAGAACGTCAACCAAGCGAATTAGAAGTTATAAAGCAGTGGATGGATTACTTTTTCGACAAGCAACCAGTACAGAAAGTTTCCTTTTTATAAAGGAGTCCTACAAGGAAAAGGGAGTGCATAATAAGTCAAAGTGTAAACATAGGTATAAATCCTAAGAGAAGTAGGAAGCATGAATAAAGAAGGAAATAAGGGACGTAAATAAAGAGTTCAAGAAGGAAATAAGGGACGTAAATAAAGAGTTCAAGAAGGAAATAAATCAAAGTGAAGTCAAGAAAGAAAATTGAAGACAAGTTCGAGTTGAACAAGGAGTTGAGGATGCAACAAAGTCAACTTCGAATTGAACAAGACTTTGAGGAGGTTTAATCTATAAATAGGGCAATAACTTCTTCGAAGAAGTTTGCGCACTTACATAGAGAGAAGATCAAAACACAATCAAGAGTTTGAGAGAGTTTTGAGATTTACTTGGGGAGTGTTGCGAGTTAGTGAGGAAAAAGTTGTAAGATTGTAGTTAAGAGTTTTGATTACAATCAAGTGTGTGTAGGATTCGTCTAACAAGTTTGAGAAACTTGACGGACGGCAGAAGACTTAAACCTAGGGGTTTTTGTCTTGGGTAGCTAGGAATTAGATTTTATAATTTCTTAGCTAGGGATTAGAGTTTATAATTCCTTAGATTACCTAGGTGTGTAATCTTTGTGTTGTTTGGAGTTGAGATAAATAATACAAAGTTGTGAACTAATTATTATTTTACGAAATTATTTACTAGAACTCACAAAAAGCAAAAAACAAGTAGTTAGTATGTGTTCCTTTACAGAATAAAGGGGGCCATAATTCCAACAATTGGTATTAGAGCAGGTTATCTTATTCAAGAGTCTAATAACTCAAGATAAATATCACTATGAATTCTACACCCCCTCTCGGGCATGGTCAAGGGCAACACATCAACAGACCGCCATTATTTAATGGACAATACTACTCTTGGTGGAAGACAAGGATGGAGGATTTCATCCAAGCCGAAACTATGAACTATGGGTTAGAATTAATCCCTACCGTTAAGGATAATGAAGGAAACGATGTTCCAAAACCTAAAGAAAAATATGGAGAAGCTAACTACAAGATGCTGGGAAAAAATGCAAAGGTCAAATGCATACTTGTATGTGGACTGATGAGTTTAATCGCATCTCAAGTTGTACCTCCGCGAAACAAATATGGGATACTCTACAGAATGCTCATGAAGGTACAACTCAAGTTTGAAAATTTAGAATTGCTAGGCTATGCTCCGAATATGAAGTCTTCAAGATGAAATCCGGTGAATCGCTTCAAGATATGATCACTAGATTCACTATTGTAGTAAACGAGTTAATCTCCTTGGGAAAAGTATACACCACTGAGGAACAAGTAGACAAAGTGCTTAGGACCTTGCCTAGATCATGGAAAATAAAAGTCACTGCAATCAGAGAAGCCAAGGATTTAACCAATATGACTTTGGATGAACTGGTAGGTAACCTCAAGACATATGAATGTTGACAAAAGAGGTGAGGAAACAAAGGAAAAAATATTGGACTCAAAGCAACTGAAAGTGATGAATCAGATATAGATGATGAAGACTTAACTGATCAGCAAAAACTTCAAAAAACTCTTCAAAGGGGGCATAAATTATGAAAAAAAGGTTCCACCCACTAAAGAAAAGAATACAGAGAAACCACAAAGTGGAGGATGCTTTAAGTGTGGAAAAATTGATCATCAAATTAAGGATTGTCCTATGTGGGAGGTAGAATGGAGAAAAGAAAGAGCTGAAAAGGAGAAGAGGGAATTTTTAAACAGAAGAAAAAAAAAAGAGAATGAGCAAGCTATGTATGCTGCCTGGGGAACAGGTTCAGAGATGTATGAAGACGATGATGATGACATTGCCTTGATGGCCATAGAAGAATCAGAACCTGGACCTGATTCAGACTCTGAAGACAGAGAGGTAAACCTTTATAATCTCAAAGATAAGTTAATAAATTTCTCTAAGAAAAAAATATATTTTTTAATGCTCAAATCTATAGACACAATTCAGGAACTAGTTAAAATCAAGAATCAGATACTTGCCTTTCTAACCAGTTTAAAATTTGAGTATATAGATCTTGAAAAACTCAATGCTGACCTGAAAGAGAAAAATAAGCTTTTATCACAAAAAGTTCAGCAACTAGAGTCTTGAAATCTGTCCAATAAAATCGAAATCCTAAAACTCAAAGAAACAGGTAAGGACAAAATATGTGATAAGTCAAAAGATGATCATGAAGTCAAAAGGCTAAAAAACGAATTATGTTCTGAGAGAGAAAAATCAACAAAAATAAGACTGAAACTAACTAGGACTAAATATAAGCTTGAACAAGCAAATAAATGGACAAAGTCACTATGATTGTATCACATCTGGGAAATAACCATCGAAATCAAAAAACTGGAATAAGCTTTGATCAGTCCATAATTGATAACCCTTTGTTATGCATCATCTGTGATAATTCAGGTCACTCTAAGATAAATTGCCCAAAATACAAATTCACCACTAACAATAAAACAAAAGGCACCTATAAGACACCTCAAAGGAACAGGTATACTCAAAAGAAATCTAATCTACCTAAATGGATACATAGAGATCTTATTCATCCTTTTTATCAATACAAAGGACCCAAGCTAGTATGGGTTCCTAAATCTAACCTTTGAATTTGCAGGAAAAGTGAGAGGAAGAAAACAACATTCTATATGAACAGCTTGAGACACATGATTGAAACTAGAAGAATTTCTCTCACCTGTAGAAGAAAAGGATGGAATAGTAATTTTTGTGGTGAAAATTCTTTTTGGTCAAATCAAAGAAGTTGGAAAAGTAGGCAAGACTAAGGGTGTGTTTGGTATGAAGGAAAATGTTTTACTAGAAAATGTTTTCCAGGAAAACAAGCTGATTTTTGACTAATTTTCTCATGTTTGGTTGGTGAGTAGAAAATATTTTCCGAAAAAGATTTTTAGTGTTTGATTTATGAATGAAAAATGTTTTTGAGAAATATCTTTTATTTTTACTAGACTAGAAAATAATTTTTGAAATTGAAAATATTTTTTAAAAACAAACGTAAATTTTTTTTGGGGGGTGGGGGCAGGTAAGGGGTGGGTGGGGGAGGG
>NW_026036146.1:101336-104898 GCF_019186545.1 Solanum stenotomum
GAAAAATTTTGCTCACTAAAACTATGATGATTCAATAGCGACGAATTACAATTTGTACTTAATTATTGTAAAATTTAACTACAAATTTTACATTTAATTGTGACTTTATTTTTTGTCACTAATAATTCAAATAATTAGCGATGATTATATTATTGTCTCTATTTAACATATAATTTTGCGACAAATAATTTTTGTCACACAGATACCAAATTTTATTCTCATTTTATTATTTATCTATTTGAATGTAATTTACATTTTTTAAAATTTATCTATATAGATGGAGTATAATTGACATACTATTTTTACTTGATTATGTCAAACAAATTAAATAATTTTAGTAGTTAATGAAAACCCATTAAGTAACGGTAATCATCGTTGTGAGAATTTATATTTTAAAACTAAAATATTATAGTAAAAGTAAAAAATAAAATTTAACTTTTAAGTATTTGACCTTCCCTCTACTTTCAATGCATTAAATTTCCTTCACTCATTCCCCATTTTTCATCCCACGTTACATGAAACTACCCACTCACTCTTTTCCTCCTTTTTAGAATTATTAATAAATTAAAATCTATCCACTTAAATCTAAAAAACCAACTAGAATACAAATACTACATTCCATTCCTATAGGTATTTTACTGCTCTCTCTCGTTTCTTTTCCTTCTTTTATCCAGTATCCCAAATTATGTCCATCTAGCATTTGTTAATGCTCTATAACTTTTTAAATATTTGTTTCAATTAGTATAAGGAACAATTATTTTACAAAATTGTTATTCAACTTTTACTTGGTGTTGATTGAATGTAGAAATTCTTGACACCATTTCAATAAAGAGATAAGTTTTTATTGATTGTGATACTTGAATGTTTAATAATTTTGAATAGAAGAAATTATTTTATATATTCTCATTTTATAATTTAGTTCACTAATTAATATTATTCTTAAAATTAATGTTTGAATACATACTTTGTTTACATCATGATATCAAAAAGTATTTTTAGAATTAAAGTTTGAACACTAAAATTCTTTATTTTCTTTTACACAGGTACATGAATGATGAAGATGTAAAAAAGTGACTTAATGAGTGAAAATGTAAGATAATGGAGCACTGGTATACAAGGAAACTACATAGTTTTATATTTTTAAATTTGTTATTGTTTTCGTACCTCAATTAGATTTATCTATTTTTGTTTGAGTAATTTCACTTTATTTACTTAATGAGTTTGCATGCAAGTGTTATCTACAAATTATTATAATATACGGTGTTTTTATTTATGTTTTTTTTGGTATTTTATTTTTTTATGATGTTTTCATTTACATAGATTGCGTACTTTAACAATTGAAATTGACATGTATTAACCATAAATAGTTTAAGTACATATTTATTTACATAGCATTAAATGTTATAAGAATTATATTATTTCACAAAAATATCTTCTTTGGATAAAAAAATAAGTAACCCTATTGCTACTTTTTTATTTAACACGAAGTGATTATATTTAATGACAAAAATATTTACAATAATAATTATATTATTAACTACAAATTAATTCATCATTAATACCGCCTATTATCTGCTAAAAATATTTTTTCAACCACGAAATTGTTATCTTTTAGTGACGGAATCTTATTCTTTTTACTACAAATTACGCATAACATTAAAGACGATCAAGATCGTCACTAATTAAATTAATAATTAGTGACAAATAAATTTTGTCATTATTAGACACACTTTTAGTGACGATATGACATTTTTAGCTACAAAATATTTACATTTTTATGACAAATAAGTTCATTGCAAATAGTATGCATTTGGGGACAAATATTCTTTTTGTAGTTAATATAAGACTTTCAGTGACGACACGCTAAATTGTCTTTATATACTATTAGAGACGAGCGTTTAGAGACGAAAGATTGACGAAATAATTTTTTGTCATAAATTTATTTTTGTGACGAAATATGATTTTTAAGTGATAAAATAATTCGTCCTTAATAATCAAATTTCTTGTAGTGTCATCTCTAACATTGGGAAAGAAGGGCCAAGTTTTCCACCAGAGTCTCATTAACATATATACTTCGTGTTCAATCATAATATTATAGTATATCATCATGGTTCGGCCCTTTCTTAAATTTCGTACATATATAATGAAAGTTTAGGTTTTGTTTTTTTTTAAAAAAAAAATACATTGTCACCATATCATTTCCATAAGTGGCACTATTATTATATATTGATTATGTCTTTGTCACTCTCCAGTCTACCTCCTATAATATTTATTTAGATTTTNCAGAGATGTATGAAGACGATGATGATGACATTGCCTTGATGGCCATAGAAGAATCGGAACCTGGACCTGATCCAGACTCTGAAGACAAGGAGGTAAACCTTTCTGATCTCAAAGATAAGTTAATAAATTTCTCTAAGAAAAAAATATTCTTTTTAATGCTCAAATCTATAGACACAATTCAGGAACCAGTTAAAACCAAAAATCAGATACTTGCCTTTCTAACCAGTTTAAAATTTGAGTATATAGATCTTGAAAAACTCAATGCTGACCTGAAAGAGAAAAATAAGCTTTTATCACAAAAAGTTCAGCAACTAGAGTCTTGGAATCTGTCCAATAAAATCGAAATCCTAAAACTCAAAGAAACAGGTAAGGACAAAATATGTGATAAGTCAAAAGATGATCATGAAGTCAAAAGGCTAAAAAACGAATTATGTTCTGAGAGAGAAAAATCAACAAAAATAAGACTGAAACTAACTAGGACTAAATATAAGCTTGAACAAGCAAATAAATGGACAAAGTCACTATGATTGTATCACATCTGGGAAATAACCATCGAAATCAAAAAACTGGAATAAGCTTTGATCAGTCCATAATTGATAACCCTTTGTTATGCATCATCTGTGATAATTCAGGTCACTCTAAGATAAATTGCCCAAAATACAAATTCACCATTAACAATAAAACAAAAGGCACCTATAAGACACCTCAAAGGAACAGGTATACTCAAAAGAAATCTAATCTACCTAAATGGATACATAGAGATCTTATTCATCCTTTTTATCAATACAAAGGACCCAAGCTAGTATGGGTTCCTAAATCTAACCTTTGAATTTGCAGGAAAAGTGAGAGGAAGAAAACAACATTCTATATGAACAGCTTGAGACACATGATTGAAACTAGAAGAATTTCTCTCACCTGTAGAAGAAAAGGATGGAATAGTAATTTTTGTGGTGAAAATTCTTTTTGGTCAAATCAAAGAAGTTGGAAAAGTAGGCAAGACTAAGGGTGTGTTTGGTATGAAGGAAAATGTTTTACTAGAAAATGTTTTCCAGGAAAACAAGCTGATTTTTGACTAATTTTCTCATGTTTGGTTGGTGAGTAGAAAATATTTTCCGAAAAAGATTTTTAGTGTTTGATTTATGAATGAAAAATGTTTTTGAGAAATATCTTTTATTTTTACTAGACTAGAAAATAATTTTTGAAATTGAAAATATTTTTTAAAAACAAACGTAAATTTTTTTTGGGGGGTGGGGGCAGGTAAGGGGTGGGTGGGGGAGGG
>NW_026036146.1:106147-115584 GCF_019186545.1 Solanum stenotomum
CATGTCCTCAATACTACTAAACAAACATCTTCTTAAAAAGCCTATTTAAAGCCTTATCCTAGTGTTTCTCTACAACTCACACCATTCTCTTCCATAAACTTCTTAACCAAGAAATCCTCTTTTTCTAAAATTGTGGAATAAAGTGTTCTTCAAGAAATATGTCTATGCTTGATTAATTACAATTTATGTTTCTTAATGACATTCTTGGAGATTCTAAGTGTGCTGGTCTATCTGATGCTATGGTTGAGATGACTTCGGTGGATGAAGCCTATACGTTGGTGGCTTATAAAATATAGGTTGTGGTGTAGAAAGTAGGTTGTGCTGGTTCTTAAGGGGAATCTGTATTGGGTGTGTCTAAAATTATTGAGGAAGATTTGAAGGATGTACCTTGTGAGGGAGAATATTTTGGGTACCCTATAATTGAACAAAGTTCACTTTTCAGGCTCAACTTGGGTGCATCTAGTGAAGGGGAAACAATGGGAGACCCTTCTGTCGAACCTAGTCTTTCTATTGGGATCCATATAAATTGAGATTTAGGGTTGATGTAAAAAATTATTATAGTTGGTACTGCACCTGATAGTACTACGTCTAGGGAACAAATTGAGAGAACATGTTCCACTACAAATGATGCTGAAGAAAATTTGTTCCTCTTACTGACTCTATTGAAATTAAAGATGACTTTAGTGAATTTAGAGTTGAGAACTTTGGGAAGGACAGTGCTCTTAGGTAAGGTGATTACTGATTTATGGGGTTAGAGATAAGTGAACTATTGTTTCTCCGGAGGGCATATGATAGATTGAACCAGTTCCTTAAAGGTGATACAAAACAAAAAAAAATAAGCTGAAATTGAAGTCATATGTGTCACAAACCAGAATGTCATGGACCAGCTGCATATGAACTATGATCCTAAACATGTAGGCCTGATAAAGAAAAATAAAACCCAAAGACCAAGGCTACCCTGAAAATTAAGAAGACTACTAATTTTGTTAATTCAAAAGATGCTTTTTGAGCTGCTTAACGAGGACTTTTATTTACCCTCTCATGCCCGATCTTTTGCTATTGCCTAGCCACTCTAGCCTTTAACTTTCCAATTTTTCCCTCATCACAAGTGCTTGATTCTATCTTTAATTTTGATTACATTTGTGGTGTATATGCTTTTTGATTAATGCTAATGTTGGGTTTGAGTTTCAGGTTCATGTCTATCTCTTATGTTTGTGCGAATGCTTTGCTATAGCTAACTGAGTTCTTGATTTTTAAGTGTTTGTATAGGTGATAGCCCCAGTGGCTATGAGTATCGAATTTGCTTCTCTTAGTGTGGTGTATGCCTTCACGGTGTTTTATGATGTCAAAAGGGGGAAGTGCATGCTTGTGCAATATTTATAACTCAATTGGTCTACCTTGATCCTCTAATGTGTTTGATTTGTGTGTTGTACTTTAAGAAACTGACATAACACAGATTGATCTATTCACACAAGAAACAATGGTTTGTCATCATCAAAAAGGGGAAATTTGTTAGATCGAGAAAGATTTTGATAATTGACAAATAGAGGAACAGATGAAAGGAATCGGTTGCGCGACATGTTCCTTTCAGACCGAATCCGATTGGGATAAGGAGAATGTCAACCACGCGAATTAGAAGTTATAAAGCGGTGAAGGGATTACTTTTTCGACAAGCAACCAGTACAGAAAGTTTCCGTTTTATAAGGGAGTCCTACAATGAAAAGGGAGCGCATAATAAGTCAAAGTGTAAACATAGGTATAAATCCTAAGAAAAGTAGGAAGCATGATCAAAGAAGGAAATAAGGGGCGTAAATAAAGAGTTCAAGAAGGAAATAAATCAAAGTGAAGTCAAGAAAGAAAACTGAAGACAAGTTCGAGTTGAACAAGGAGTTGAGGATGCAGCAAAGTCAACTTCGAGTTGAATAAGACTTTGAGGAGGTTTAATCTATAAATAGGGCAATAACTTCCTCGAAGAAGTTTGCGCACTTACATAGAGAGAAGATCAAAACACGATCAAGAGTTTGAGAGAGTTTTGAGATTTACTTGGAGAGTGTTGCGAGTTTGTGAGGAAAAAGTTGTAAGATTGTAGTTAAGAGTTTTGATTACAATCAAATGTGTGTGTTGGATTCGTCTAACAAGTTTGAGAGACTTGATGGATGGCAGAAGCCTTAAACCTGGGGGTTTTTGTCTTGGGTAGCTAGGAATTAGAGTTTATAATTCCTTAGATTACCTAGGTGTGTAACTTTGTGTTGTTTGGAGTTGAGATAAATAATACAAAGCTATGAACTAATTATTATTTTACGAATAAAGAGGGTCATAATTCCAACAGTATCCAATCAAAAGAGATAGTACTTTCTTATAAAAAACCACGAAATGTTTTTAAAACGGAGATTGTATTTATATTTCGGCACAGGTATACGAATATCGGGATCTACCATAGTAAATACTAAACTTTAAGATTTCTTGAGACCATAGTCTTTCATCACCCATAACTTAAAAGTGTGATTTCCTTGATGATACACATTAGAATAAGCGCAAAGCATTCCTTCCATTACCGAAATGCCAATATTAACACTGTTCATCAAGCATATTTGCTCTGGCAAGGGTATCTCTCCATATACTTCATGAGAGATATTAAATGAAACCACAATATAATTTCTTGAAATACCAACCCAATGAAATAATCCATGTATAAATGCCAAAGAATGCATATCAGACACCATATTGTGAATCACATGAGGATGAGCATCAATTTTTCTCCATAAACCACTTTTTAGCGTGAGAATTTCACCTGGTACTTTGCAACCATCATTTTCATTCTCGTCAATTTTAAGTATTTTATAATCTCCGGTAGTAGAGTCAAAACTCATTCCCAAACAAGAAAATTCCTTCACAAGAAATTCTAGAGTGGGAAGTACACTTGATTCTCCCGTTGAGGAATTCCATAACAAAAGAATGTGGTGTTCAACGATATTTTCGTAAGCTCTCAAGATAAATAACCCATATATCGCAACAACAATAAATTTTGCAATATCGTGGTTCAAAATTTAAAGGACAACCTAGTTCCCGTACCTTCTCAACCTGTTGAACCGGTGATAAATGACCACAATAAATGGAAACAATACCTTTCTCGGGGCGCAATTGATAAAAGAGAATCTTTTGGGAACTTTGGTCATTCTTGGCATAATTCATGAGATGATTCCTTCTAACGTGTGGTTCATCAATGTTTCCCAAAATTTTGAAACGCATTTGAACCGAAGAAGAGACTGCACAGGTAATCTGCTGAGGATGTGTCTGTAAGCATGTCCTTTACAAAGTGAACTTCCACGGCCTAGATAGGACAAAAAGTACTATTAGACATGTGTTTTCTGAAGTGTTCAAATACTATATGATTTCAATCAAGAGTTTCGAAATGATAAACCCAATTTTCTTTTATTTCTTTTGTCTACTATTAACAAACAAATGGAGTAAAAAAATTAAACTGAATGAGAAATTCAAATATTATGTCTATCTTGATTTTTTCTTCATAAAACTAGGTAACACTTCTCTAAGTTGCTATTGGTAGAACATCTTGCATTTTAATTAAATTCTTTATTTCTTTTTCTCTTTATTTGATTTGATTTTTCAAAATTTTCGAGTATGTCACGTTGAAATTCCTATTTTTCTTTAATCACAATAGAATCTTATATGATTAAATCAAATGTACATTGAAACCAGTAATAGTGAATTGTATAACGTATAATCAATGAGTTAAATCGATTCCAACACCTTCAACATAGAATGTCGCTACATATGTTAAAAAAAAAAAAAACCATTTTAGAAGATAACAATTAATTTAGGATGTATAATTTTAAAAGTTTAACAAGTTCAATGATCAAAACCTAAAAATGAAATCAATCAAATTTATATTTTAAATTCACTCTCTAGTGATAATGCGCACATTCATTTAAAATTCTGAATATGCATTTGTGATATGAGGGTTTGTGGAGGCGGAAGTTATAGGGGGTTGGGGTGGGATTGGGTGTGTTTGAGGATGAAGAGAAATTGAATGACACTCATAGATCTTGATTTTCCAACTTCTACGAGAGAAGTCATTTTTAAGAAACTCGCTTTTAAAATATACTAGTATATGTGCTCGCGCGTTGCGTGGATATTTTTAAATTAAGAATAATTTATAAAATTTATTATGGTAATTTTTTTTTTTTTTAAAAAAAAGTTATAATAATACATTATTACTATTTATATGATCATATTAACTTAATGTTATATGCAATAATATTTAAAAATATTTTCTCTATCTAAAATTGTCGTCAAATTCTATGTTATATGCAATAATATTCGAAATTTACTGATGAATTAGTATATTTTTTTTGTCTTTTCTTGAAGTATTTAAAGTTGTGTCATGTGTCCTCCCACGTATTAAGTGAAACTAAAGAGCACTCTATTCTAATTGATTCCTGGCATTAATTTATTTTAAAATCTTGTTAATCAAGTAATATTAGAATTTTTAAGGATAATTTTATTCAATAGTTACATCAAATAAAGACATTTATCATTGAAATTCATAAATAACCATTAGTAAAATAGTAATAGGTATTAATTAGACTTTTCATGTACTTTCATTTTTCTTTCATTTTTAGCATATAAATCGCTAATGGGGGAAGTTGTAATCATTTCAAAAATTAGTTAATATTAAACAAAATACACCCAAATAGATATCTAGATGAAATTTTAAAAAATAGCTTAGGCATAGAAATTTTGGTAAAAGTTAATTCATTTTCTATTAATTTCTTAAAATTGTCTATTAAGTGTTGGGTTGTTTCTTTTACCTTTCCAATCTTCAGAAGAAAAAAAATTATGATATTATAATAACCCAATTTGAAGATGTAATGAGGATTAATATATTTTAAATGAGCGTGACACTTATCACATTACTATTTACTAAAAATCTACATATAGAAAGTGTAAAGTTATAAATCTTCAAAACTGTAAATTTTAAATCTTCATCTTTTAATTAATCTTATATGTTTTATAAATAGATTAAAAAAAAGTCAGCATTGCACATACAAAAAGGCCCTATATATATAAAAAAAAAAACTAACCGCGCACATATAACTTTTGTTATTTTAATTAACTAAAAAAAATTACCTCATCTCCAATTCAAATAAAAATAATTCTTATCTTTTTATATTATAAGAATAAAAGAAATTTTACAGTTTATGTACTATAATATTTATAAGTTCTCACAAAAATAATAGTTATACTACAAATTTAATGACAATAAATTTTATACCAATACTTTTTGTCATTTCTTGATAGATTTCCTGTTATTTCATAAGTACTTTGACATACTAAATAAATATAAAGAGCACTTGACTAAAATTGATTCATAACATCATTTTATTTGGAAATCCTATGGATAAAGACATATTAAGAGTTTTAAAGATAATTTTATTCCATAATAACATCAGATAAAGGCATTTATCATTAAAATACATAAATAATTAACACTAATAACTAGGGGTATTCATGGGTCGGTTTGGATCGGTTATTGGTCAAAACTAAAACCAAATCAACTTAATCGGTTTTAAAATTATCAAAACCAAACCAAACCAAATATAGTATATATTTANTTTTCATGTACTCTCATTTTTCTTTCATTTTTAGCATATAAATCGCTAATAGGGGAAGTTATAATCATTTCAAAAATTAGTTAATATTAAAGAAAATACACCCAAGCAGACATCTTGATGAAATTTTAAAAAATAGCTTAGAAATAGAAATTTTGGTAAAAGTTAATTCATTTTCTATTAATTTCTTAAAATTATCTATTAAGTGTTGGGTTGTTTCTTTTACCTTTCCAATCTTCAGGAAAAAAAATTATGATATTATAATAACCCAATTTGAAGATGTAATGAGAATTAATATATTTTAAATGAGCGTGACACTTATCACATTACTATTTGCTAAAAATCTACATATAGAAAGTGTAAAGTTATAAATCTTCAAAACTGTAAAGTTTAAATCTTCATCTTTTAATTAATCTTATATGTTTTATAAATAGATTAAAAAAAGGCAGCATTGCACATACAAAAAGGCCCTATATATATATATATATATATAAAAAAAAAAAAACTAACCGCGCACATATAACTTTTGTTATTTTAATTAACTAAAAAAATTACCTCATCTCCAATTCAAATAAAAATAATTCTTATCTTTTTATATTATAAGAATAAAAGAAATTTTACAGTTTATGTACTATAATATTTATAAGTTCTCACAAAAATCATAGTTATACTACAAATTTAATGATAATAAATTTTATACCAATACTTTTTGTCATTTCTTGATAGATTTCCTGTTATTTCATAAGTACTCTGACTTACTAAATAAATATAAAGAGCACTTGACTAAAATTGATTCATAACATCATTTTATTTGGAAATCCTATGGATAAAAACATATTAAGAGTTTTAAAGATAATTTTATTCCATAATCACATCAGATAAAGGCATTTATCATTAAAATACATAAATAATTAACACTAATAACTAGGGGTATTCACGGGTCGGTTTGGATCGGTTATTGGTCAAAACCAAAACCAAACCAACTTAATCGGTTTTAAAATTATCAAAACCAAACCAAACCAAATATNTAACTAGGGGTATTCATGGGTCGGTTTGGATCGGTTATTGGTCAAAACTAAAACCAAATCAACTTAATCGGTTTTAAAATTATCAAAACCAATCAAAACCAAACCAAACCAAATATAGTATATATTTATCGGTTTGGTTCTTATCGGTTTCAGTTCGGTTATTCGGTTATTAACCATAGACAAAAAAAAAAAAAACAATTCATTCAAAGCGTTAAATAAATGACAACAATTTATTTAAAACGAAAATAGTTAGAATGACTGACATTACATAACTTTCCATCATTGAATTTACTATGAATAAAGCTTCCAATTTCATTATTTTGGCTTAGAAGAAAGAGACATTGATATTTTCAATCTTATAAAGAATTGTCATAGACACATTCATATACATAAAACCAATAAGATAAATATTCTCACCTTGGGCGTTTTTTCTTTCATAAGTAAATTATAAATAAATTTTGATGAAAACACATATAAGATCTTTAAAGTTGTTAATAAAAATAATATATTATGTATGTATAACAATAAAATATATGTATATAACTTGTCAGTTCGGTTCAGTTCGGTTATTTCTTCGGTTTTTTCGAACAAAACCATAACCAACCCATATGCTATCGGTTTTTAAAAATTTAAAACCAAACCACACCTAACCCAAATAAAAATTGGTTTATTTAATTGGTTTAGTTCAGTTTTTCGGTTTGGATCGGTTTTTATCCAAACCATGAACACCCCTACTAATAACTATTGATCAGACCCAAAGTCGTTATTGTCCATGATTCACAATAAAGATGATTTAAAAGTTTAACATTATTAACACTAAACACATTGTACTTTCTTATTTATTAGTAAATATTTTTATATTTATATAATTTTTGACATTTATATTAAAATCATGTGTCTAAATTATCTGATTCAATTGATGTGCATAAAGACGCCAACTGCAATAACAATAACAACATACTCGGTCAAATCTCACGAAAATAGAAACTTATGAATTTTTACATAATTACTATTCAATAAAATTTGCTCAAGTAAGAGAATACATACCAAAATTAGCAGAAAATTTAAAACCATTACAACAAAAATTAAAGAAAGATATAGAATATCAGTTTGATAAAAAAGACCAAATACAAATACAAAAGGTAAAATTATTATGTAAAAACTTACCTAAACTATACTTTCCAGATGAAAATAAAAAATTTACTTATATAATAGAATCAGATGCGAGTGAAAAAAGTTATGGAGGAATATTAAAATACAGGTATGATGACACTACGATAGAACATCATTGCAGGTATTATTCAGGAACGTTCAATAATACAGAAATAAAATGGGAAATAAATAGAAAAGAATTATATTCAATATATAAGTGTTTATTATCATTTGAACCATATATTGTATATAACAAATTTATTATAAGAACAGATAATACACAAGTAAAATGGTGGCTAACAAGAAAAATACAAGATTCGGTAACAACAAAAGAAATAAGGAGATTGGTATTAAATATATTAAATTTCACATTTACAATTGAAGTAATAAAAACTGATAAGAATGTTATTGCAGATTACTTATCAAGACAAAGCTACTTAGACTGAGAATGAAAATACAATGGAAGAGATACTCAAAGCCATAACTACACTTTGTGTAAAAGTGGATAGTATGGACAACGAGATACAAAAGCTAAAGACTAATGAAGATAATCTGAAGTCTAAAGCTAGTCAGCAGCATGACTATAAAAATGCGGAGCTACGTCGATCGGAAGACGGAAAAAACCCAGAGCTAAAAGGAGACGATGGGAAACTCCTTAAAACCCATAACGTTTGTTTAAATACAGCTGTAGGTGCAAGCAAACAAGTTAGCGATAAACAACATAAAAATGCTAACTTAAACCAGCTATTTGCAAAACCATTTACCCAAAAGACACCTAGACATATGTCCATAGAACCACAAACATCTACATACGCATATAGTTTGCAAAACCAAAATGAGAAAAAGACATATAACTACATCACACGAACCTATATTGAAAATATCCATAAAATCCAAACCTATTTAAACCGAAACCCCAGATCAACTACGAAAGAACCAAACCAAGATTATTTGACACAAAAATTACAAGGATATAACAAGTTAATTGCACAACCGAAAACTAACGCTAATTTAGTAAGGACATGTTACAACTACGGACTGTTAAATACAGTATACACATACGACGGAGAAGAAGTTAGTGGAATACCAGAACTACACAAAGCATTCATAACATACAAAAGAGTTACGAAAGGAAATTTATTTTATATTAAATTCTATGCAGCACCAGCGGAGATATTATACGAAGAGATAAAACCTCCGATACAGGTTATCAAGATAGGACTGACTAAAGATATGATTATACCCGAGGACATCGAACAACAAGAAGAGATATGCAAAATAGAGATACCAAATTTTTATGTCAACAAAAGAATAATTGGTATATCAACTATCATACAAGAATTAGCAAACAATTATTTAAATGGAAATGCTATATGGAGCTACTATGCAAGATATTAGTTAATGATTTATTCAAATTCAAGGGAGCTAAGAAAAGCAGATATGGATGAAGTCCAAAGATGGATTTTATCGCTACTAAAGCCAGAAGAACGACCTACGACACGAGCATTAAAAGAAGGATTTATTTCAGCAGAATTATTAACCAGATATTGCAAGCTAATTGGTCATAAATACCCGGACCATATATGTTCAAAGTGCAACGGAGAAGATAATATAATTCCAGAGGTCC
>NW_026036146.1:116104-143137 GCF_019186545.1 Solanum stenotomum
AAAAAATATTTAATGATTACGAATCAGAAGATATATTAAATCAAGAATGGTATGAAATAGACCTACATGATTTAGACTTCGAAAGAATAGAATGGTATGATTTAGAAATAAATTCAGATTAAAATGAACTACGAATATTTACAATATTGGATAAAATCTATGGAAGATATAAAACTATTAGAACAATTAATGAAGGAAAATTTATATATGTACCAAAGAACCGAAGATATGTTATATCTAGAATATATCATAAATAATATTAAAGAAATATTCAGATTAAAACAACTATCGAAAGAATATTACAATAAATATTATTACATATTACCATGAATTTAGCACTACCAAAAAATAATATTAAAGAGATATCAAGATTAAGACACTTAGTAAAAAGATATTATAAGAAAATCTTAAAAATAAGTTACTCACCTACCACACTACCTCCTACCATACTACCACTTCTATGAATTCCTCAGCTACCAATTCCGCACCGAAAAATGGTTGAAAAAATCTTATACGAAACTACATGATATGAAAAGTAATAATACAAAGTGATTTTTCTCTTACCATCGCAATCAAAAAGAAAGTCATCTACAAATTTGAGAAGTTCTTTAAAGTTCTCAACAAAAAATGACTGAGCATTTGATTTTGAGATTTTCCTGTTCATTCTTTATCTTAGATAAAATCAGATAAAAAATAAATCAAATTAACACAAAATACAAAATCAATCGCTAATTGCCAATTCTTAAATTTTTCAAATAAAAACCAAAATACGCATTGAAATAAATGAGTAAAAAGATTGTATGCATATTATTGGCGTGGAAACGTTGTCTACCAATGAACAAATTGTTTGGATTGTTATGATATATATGAACGTATATCAGTGGAGAAAGGGTTGAAAAAAAAACTTCTCAGAGAGAGGAAATAGGGGAAGTGGGGGATTTTTGATGCTTTTCTATCTTATACTAGGTTGGAAAATCTCAAGTTACTACAAAAAAGTTTTCCGCCTAAAAATTTTCCTCGTTGACTTTTATATAACGACGGAAGCCGTTCGTTACAATAACTCCTTGTGAAAAAAAATTATGTGAAATTTTTTATAATCAATATGAGTTATAAATAAGTTAAGACCGTTAAAAAATGTACACCACAACAACATAAACAATTTTTTAGAGACAATCTACTTCCCTTTGGTCAAACGTTCACCGCTTTTCGTTATTGTTACTCTAACAAAATTTATAGAAGAAGAAAAATAAATTTGAAACAACGGCAAAATAATATTGTTGACCACTTGACAAATTCATTCTTCATTAAACTTCTGGTCTGAAGGCCCTTTTAGATGCTTCATCAATGCAACTTTACAACTTTTTCAGAAATATATATAATTGTTGCATTATGAAAGTACAAGTAGATCAAAATATTGGATTCTAGACTCATGTTAAAGAAATATTCTTGAACATTAAAAAATTTAAAATGAGTCTGGCCTAGATAACTCAAATGCTCAGCAATGACTTGGGACATGAATGACAACAAATCTATGTTAATAGACATATCTTTTGTAGTTTAAGATATTACTTTTATTTAGAGTAGGTTTTGTTTCATATTCTTCAAGTTAAGCTTGTCGAAAATAGTCATAACTCACACCAAAATATTTAGATGGGCTGAATGAGAAGGAAAAAAATAAAAACATTAAAAGGACGAAAAGTTGTCCAAGTGAGATCATATACATACCAAACGAAAAATAATCAATACAATTTTAAGGAAACAACAAAACAGTGAGAAAAAATATACATTTAATGGAGTAAACTATGAGATATCCAATGATGATAACAAATCATTCTAACTAGAAAAGGTCCTATGTTTTGAAATAACATACCTCAAAAAATTGACTAACACTTCAATCACCTTTCAATCCTCAAAGTACTCATAATATCCACTGATAAAATTTAGTAAAAAATAGATAACAATAACATAAAAACCAAAAAATATGGGCATGCAAAGTTATTAACTCTCAGAGGATTTTCTAAAGAACACAAAATCACATCCTTGTATGTGAATGACGTTGTTGATGAAGAAATTAGAGATTTGTAAGGGCTTTTTTTTATTGTATCTTCAACAATTCCAATAGAGAAAACTTGCTTGAATACTCAATTAATGTTTGTTATTTTATCTGTACTAACAAATACTTATAACCATATTTTAGCATAAACATAAACAACAATGTTTAAAAGCATGTACTCAAAAATAATAATTAATAATATAAGCATAAATTAATGACCGTAAAAAGCATACCAGGATCTTCAAAAATAGACTGAAACAGAATGGAAAAAATCGAGCCCATTGAATGCACAGTGTCCCCTAAAGGAAATTATTTCCCTTTATTACCCAATATTTAAAGGAATAAATCCTCTCAAGATAGAACGATTCTATTCACCGGTGTATTGATACAAAAACAATGGTGTCAGTGAGTCATTCACCAGAAGCAAAGTACACAAATATTTAATTTCCCAGAAGAACAACAACAACAACAAGAAGTAGTTCAAAATTTTCGTTGTTTTAAAATGAGAGGAAAGTCCTCTATTTATAGACAAAAAAGGGTAGGGTGAGCACATCATTATTGTGTCTTATCGGAAAAGTTACAACCCGTCGGAAAGGTTACAACCTTTCATAAAAGTCACAACTCTTCATGAAAAGGGAAGGCTATTTTTGAAAATAAATAAATTAAAAGGAAATCCTGATTTGTGGAGGCGCCACATAGGCGGGTCTAGGGTTCTCTTTTATAACATTATAAGGACGAAAAGTTGTCCAAGTGAGATCATATACATACCAAACGAAAAATAATCAATACAATTTTAAGGAAACAAGAAAACAGTAAGAAAAAACATACATTTAATGGAGTAAACTATGAGATATCCAATGATTATAACAAATCATTCTAACCAGAAAAGGTCCTATGTTTTGAAATAACATACCTCAAAAAATTGATTAACACTTCAATCAACTTTCAATCCTAAAAGTACTCATAATATCCATTGATAAAATTTAGTAAAAATAGATAACAGTAACATAAAAACCAAAAAATATGGGCATGCAAAGTTATTAACTCTTAGAGGATTTTCTAAAGAACACAAAATTGCATCCTTGTACGTGAATGACGTTGTTGATGAAGAAATTAGAGATTTGTAAGGGCTTTTTTTTGTTGTATCTTCAACAATTCTAATAGAGAAAACTTGCTTGAATACTCAATTAATGTTTGTTATTTTATCTGTACTAACAAATACTTATAACCATATTTTAGCATAAACATAAACAACAATGTTTAAAAGCATGTACTCAAAAACAACAATTAATAATATAAGCATAAATTAATGACTGTAAAAAGCATACCAGGATCTTCAAAAATAGACTGAAACAGAATGGAAAAAATCGAGCCCATTGAATGCACAATGTCTCCTTAAGGAAATTAATTCTCTTTAGTACCCGATGTTTAAAGGAATAGATCCTCTCAAGATCTAACGATTCTATTCACCAGTGTATTGATACAAAAACAATGGTGTCAGTGAGTCATTCAATAGGAGCAAAGTACACAAATATTTAATAGTCCTGAAGAAGTAGTTCAAAATTTTCGTTGTTTTAAAATGGGAGGAAAGTCCTCTAATTATAGACAAAAAAGGGTAGTTGGAGCAAATCATTATTGTGTCTTATCAGAAAAGTTACAACCCTTCGGAAAAGTTACAACCCTTCGAAAAGGTCACAATCTTTTATAAAAGTCACAACTTTGCATAAAAGTCACAACTCTTCATAAAAGTCACAACTTTTCATAAAAGTCGCACATCTTTATAAAAGTCGCAACTCTTCATGAAAAAGGAAGGCTATTTTTGAAAATAAATAAATTAAAAGGAAATCCTGATTTGTGATGGCGCCACGTAGGCGGGCCTAGGGTTCTCTTTATATAAATATATGATTTTTATTTTTTAATTCATTTTATTTTATTTTAACAAATTAAGATTCTTTTTTTTTCGTTTTGTAACTGCATTACCCGATTTTAAATCTTTTTTATTATATAATCTTAGTATATTTCATATTTAATTAGTAGTAATTAATTTGATAAAATATTTTGTATTTGAAAAATTTAAAACTAAAGAAAAAAATTTAAATGTGACAAAAATCTACATAAAAGTATGAAATAAATAATTTTATTCTATCAAACAAACTGCATTATAAAATGAGTCTGATACCTGCTATTAATTTATTTTTATGCTTAAGGAATTAGTGTAAGCAATTTGCATTCTGTTTGCTACAAAGGAGTAGTTGTGGAAAATTATTTTAAATATTTAGTATAAACAATTTGATAATTTCCCACAAAAACAGGATCCCTAACGTACTTACCAAAATTTTCAGTTTACTTTTTTTATTATTTTAATTTTTTTTATTTCAAAACAGTAAATTTAAAATTCAAATTCAAAGAATAGTAAACAATTTTTAATATTAGGAAAAAGAAAGATTTTTTTTAAAATTATTTCTCGTTTATTGGTAAAAACTACTTCAAAATTATTTCAAAAAATATTAAAAATAGAATACTATTTAATGAAATGATTTTTTAAAAATTGAAAATTTATTATTATTATCATCTGCATTTTTTTGCTATAAATAAGGAGGTTGTGGAAAGATAGTTAAAATGTCAAAAAAAAAAAAAAAGGGAATCACACACGTTAAATCACAATATTTTTAGAAAGCTTTTAAAATTATTTATCCTTTAATTTAAAAAATGATTTAAAATCATTTTTTAAATAAAATGAGTAGTAATTTTATGATATATATATATATATAAACCTATTTTAACATTTTTTACTTTTTTGTCCGTTGGTATTTTTTTTATTTTTCTGTATTTTAATAGTTTATTTAAAATTTATTTATTTTTATTTTATTTTCATGGTGTTGACATGTGTCGTTCTAATTCTGATTATTGACATGTGTCTATATTTCTTTATTTAATTATTGGTTATTAATTATTTAAAATACTGAAAAATTGTGGTGTTGACTGATGAGTCCCCAATTTGGACTCATTTAGGGCTATATTTTGATAAAATTAGTGTCCTCAAATGCATGCTTTATCTCGATAACTGATGAAAACCTTTAAGTTTTAGGTATTTGAAGTTTGAGGGAAACCATGGATACTATCGAGCAAAAATGAGCAAAAGAAGCTAAAAGAACAAGGAAATGAAGATCTGCGAATCACCGAACCCATTCAGCGAATCGTCAATAGATTGCATATTCGCCATTTGTTCTAATGTGCAGAGCCCTGAAGGAAAGGAGCAAATCGGCGGTGAAAAAGAGCAATCGGCGTATCGCCAAGCGACTCCGCGAAGCAGTGCTACATCGCCTAATTATCCAGGACAAAGATGCCGAAGGCAAATAATGAAAGGCGACGAAGTAGACCAAAGGGCGGATCACCGAATGCATCAGCGATTCCCACTAACGTCGCCGAAGGATCATTCAAAGCACATTTTCTAAAAACTATAAATACTAGTTCAGTTTTATTCTTAGTAGCGAATGTTACCTTATTTTATCTAGTTTTTAGATTATTAAGTTTGAGACCTAGTTTTGGAGATATCCTCTCTAAGATTTGGAGAGGGTTTTGAAGAACTTGGAGCTTTCAAAGAGTTTCAAATTCAAGGAATTGGACTTGGGTCTCTTGGGTTCTCCACTCTTGGCTTGTTTTAAGACTTAATATTGCATACCCATTGATGGAAACTGATATTGTTATACGCCTTTATCTCTTTTACATGCGTAGCTAAAACCCTAATTCTTGGGGTGTGATTTTATGAATATCGGTTAGATTAGTTTTTGGGTCTTGCTTGTTGATAGTCTATTCGTAGTTTAAATGTGATTTCGTTTGGTGGTTGTGGATGAATTTAATGAATTTGTAGTTGCAAATGCAAGTTTATTTATTTGTTTTCGGCTTGCTCGAGAGAGAGGTCGTAAAACTAAGACCACTAAACTGATGGCCAGTGTGAGTGGGTCGACATGAGGTTCACCTCGAGAGAGTGAACCCTAGTCCCATGTCCACACACTCAGCTTGAGAGAGTGAGTGGGTTAAGGTGGAGGTTGTTCTTCATGCAACAAGTGGGTGTCCGAGAGGAACGCATTTGAAACGGGGTAAGTTGCTTGAGAGAGAACTTATCCCCCTTAAAGTCTAGCCTAGTCACAAATACTCAACGAATTTACTATCAAAAGTATGTACCCAATGATTTAGTCTATCCCGTATTCCTATCACATCCCAAGAATCCCGTATCCATACTTGTATTTTTCCTTATTTTCACTGTTTTAGTTGTTTCTTGCTTACAAACCCCCATTTGATACTTGATGTTTGCGTTACTCTTTTTAATTTGTTATGTTTTCATTCGCCAAAGTCTTTAGCTACGATTAGCTTTAGCACTTCTGCCCTTAACCACTAACTCTCACACACACTCCCTTGGGACTCGACCCCAACCCTTGGTTGAGGTACTAAACTATTGTACGATCGTAGACACTTGCATCAGAAGTTGTATCTTGATTATGCAAACATCAAAATGGCGCCGCTGCCGGGGAGTAGTGTTATGTGAAAGTTTTTGGTTTAAGACGAATTTTGTTTTTTAATAGTTGTAGTTTTAATAACCTAATTTTTAGTTTTGTTTTGATTGTTAGAGTTTTGAAGCAGGGGAGTTGAACATATCAAGTAGTACTTGCAAGCTAATGGAGATGCCGTCATTAGAAGGGATGATGTTCTGAGATACGATCCTAACTTTTAGGCAATCGGAAGGCGAACAGCTTCATGAGGCATAGCTGAGGTTCAAAGCACTTCCGGGTCAATGCCTTACTCACGAAATCCCCGAAAGAGTCATTTTGGAATCTTTCTATCGAAGTTTTTAGTCTATGAAACAGAATGATGGCTGATCAAATTACCTTGGGTAGTCTAGTACGACAACCCTATGTGGAAGCAGCCAAATTGCTAGACAACTTAACTTAGCCAGATCAGGAAATAAAAAGGAGAGATTTCAACTTAGTGATCTTGCAAACTCAGTTAGATGAGCTGACAAATAAAATTGAGGATCTTCAAGTCTAGTGCAACAAGAAAGAGCGTTATGTTCCTCATCATGAATGAAGGAGAATTAAGAACAAGGAGGATGGACAGAACAAAGAAATTCTCACACTTCTACTCCAGAAATTCAATGAGCAACATAGGGTACTGGAGAAGCTCAGGGAGAATGTATCGTTGTGGAACCAGATGACAACCTCCCATGTTATGCTCATTAAACTACTAGGTTCTCAAATGGATCAAGTGCTAACTGAACTCTATCCGGATTTTAAAGAAGGATTGCCTGATGAAGTTAAGGCAAACCTCACCATTGGAGCATGAGCGTTAACTTGTGTCGTGCCACGACGTTAACTAAGGCGTTGTTTGGGAGGCAACCCAAAACCTATAAATGTTTGAAAGTTGTTATTTTTAAAATGAAGGTGTTTTGATTTTGTAGGATTGGGCATGAAAAGTTTGTGAAAAGTACAAGATGAATTACACTTGGACTGAGGGTCCTGTAAAACTTGGCGAGGTAGATAAAAATTCGGCAGATCGTTGAGTAGCGGAGCGAATTCAACTAATGTCGCCGAATGGGTGAGATCTGGATGGTTTTTATAAAGCCATGGATTTTGACTTCCAACCTTTTTCATATTCTCTCACTCTCGATTTTTGCAAAATCGCACTTACTTAGTATTTTCAAAATTTTCGCATCTCATGAGTATTTTAGCTGAATTAGTAGTGTTTGATTCTGTACTAATCTGCTACCTAGCATCACAGTCTTGACTTAATCTTCCTAAAAGGTTGGTTCTCCAAACCCTCCATTTAATTGTGACATTTATACACTCATTGCAAGTAATTGTATCCTATGTCGTGTACTGTGCATTTCTGATAAAGTTAGACTATTCAAGTACCTCTTTTGATTCACAAATCCAACCCGTCTGCTTTGAATTTTGGAATCCCGTTCTGATGATTTAGCATAAATGATTATAAGGTGCTCCTGCATACTGTTTAAGTTGGGGAAAGGGCAGGAAAATTGTATGCTTAATTGTACTAGTGCATACTTTGATTTTGTTTTCGGGGGTTGCGGGGTTGAGGTCGAGAAGATAGGTTGGAAATAGGCACGTTGGGCTGTTTGGCGAGTTGGGTCGAGCTCACCAAGCCACTCGGTGGTTCGCCTAATGATCCCATCTCTCCTTTAATTTCATTCTACTCATGATTTGGATTCTGTAACTTTCGGTGAGAAGTCTTTGGCCGTCAAAAGCCTTCGGCGACTCACCGAAAGTCTCCTTTATCGCTTTTGTATGCACCCATGAACCTTTGTTGCATTGTATCTTTCGGCGGATAAAACCTTGTTCGCCGAAAGGATTTTCCCGTCGCCGACTTGTTAATATTCTTGAGTCAACTCTTATCGGCGAGCTCGGCCTAGCTTGCAAAAGCAACTTGGCGATTCGCCATCTGATCGGCGAGTTTTTCTGCAATTGTGTCCCCATGAATTTGATTTAGTCGTTTTAAACTGCTTCCCAATTCTTTGCAGAAATGGCTAGATCTAAAGTTACAGGAAGAAGCAAGCCACCTAAAGGTAAAACAAAAGGGATTACAATCAACGAGGATGCAAATGCATCAAAATCAAGGTTGCTAAACTTTCCCCAACTGGTGGAAAAGGCAAGGGCAAAGACAAAACCCGGGAATTATCAGACGCAAGCACTGACAATGATAACTTCTATAGAAATGACCCCAACCAATCTGAAAGCGAAGGTGTGGGTTCTGATGAAGATGGTATGTTAATAGCACAGAGGGCTGAGCGACGAACTAAGAAGCTGAATGATCCATCCAGGGTAAAGACTCCACAGCCCACCACCATTACACCTCCAGTTCCAGAACAGGCAATGGTATTAGCACCTCCAGTACATGGTCCCCCGCCTAAGTCAATGAATCGAGTAAAGGCTTAAGGGCTGAGGACAATTCTGGAGAAAAAATGTATGTCCATAGACGGGGATATAGACAGGCACCCAGAGATAATAGAGTGCTTGGGTTACCACAAGTTCTAAATCTTCACTAAACCTTGTGGCCCTTATATTCCAAACTGGATAGGAGAGTTCTATAGTGCATACCATGCACTCATACCCCAGAAAAAGCAGCTAGCAGTAGCCTTTTAAGAAGTTAACTATGTGGTTATCAGAGGCAGGAGGGTGAAGTGTGATAGTGAGGCAATCAACGCATTCTTGGGCATGTCCACGAATATTGGAGATCACCGCTAGCACTTGATCAGAACAAAGAAGCTGGATGAGATGAAAAAGTGGTTAGCCCCACTAATTTCATATGAGACTCCAAAGTGGTTGGTGTAAGGAGTTCCGATTGAAAAGAAAGAACTAAACATCGTCGCAAGGTTTTGGTTCGGTTTTATCAACAGCCCAATTATGTCATCCCAGAATGAGACGATTCTTCGCCTTGCCAAGGCAGCTTGCCTGGGTTGTATCATAGAGGAGACTCGGACAAACTGGGGTACAATCATTGTTTTAGAGATACTCATGCGTGCAAGGCAGAGCCGAACCTCACTTTTATTCCCAATCTTGATCACAGAATTATGCAACAGAGCCTGGGTGCCTCGAGATGCCAAGAAGGATGTAGAAATGATGCCCACAACCTCTACTGATATCCGAAGGATCGAAGCCAAGTACCTTAAGGATCAAGCAGAAAGGAAAAATACAGCATCGGTGGAGTTAGTAAACACAGAATTATCCCCCGCAGAGGCACCTCTGCCTACTCTGACCCCTGGGCCTTCAGGTATATCTATTGTCATTGCTACTCCCGTTGATACTCCAAGTTCTTCTGCTGTTGAACAGTCTCCAAGACCCACAACTGTTGTTGTTGTTTCCCGGCCTCCACTCACGCAGGCTTCCCTACTCCGGATGGGACAGCTGGCCCTTTCTGCTGATCATCGGGCTGCTAGTCTAGAGGCCTATATTCCAGGCATGATCCAAATTACTCTAACTGATGTTGTGACACCTCTTAGCACTATCATTGATGCCCTAGCGGCCAGGATAGCGGTGTGTGAGCACAACCAAGGGCCCACAAAGGAGGTGATGACTTTAAAAGCTAACATTGCTAAACTGCGAAAAGATGTAGACCACCTGAAGTCCACCGATGTGTCCATGGTCTTTGGAACAGTGGAGATTTCAGACATGCCTGAGATGCCTCAGACCACCACTGGACATGGGGATAGAGCGAAGCAGATAGACGATACTGAGTCAGAAGCAGAGATTGATAAAGAGATGCATGAGGAGATTGTGGGAGCTGCAGATGAAGACCTGACCAAGACGGAAGCAATTATGATAGAAGTTGTTGTGCAAGCTTCCTTAGCACCTGTTGCTCGATCCAGTGGAGCTGGTCTTTCTGGGGGTCACTATTGCTCCCCAGTATACACGCAAGTGTACGTGGTCGCGTAAGTAATATAGATTCTTTAATAAATGAGTTATTGTTCTCAAGGGACTTATAATCAACTTATATTTAACACTTAATTCTACAAATAACAGTAAAAGTAACCTCTTCAAGAATTAATGATTTATTGTTGACTACTACTAATTATGAACTCAATGAAAGTAACTAATTATGAACGACTTTAATATTATGTTTCAAGCAAGTTACAAGCAATTCCATGGTTGCAGCATATACTGAATATTATGTATCTTATTATCGGCCTAGAACTAATTTCAGTTGTCAAGTTACTGGTTTATAGGGTTAATTATATGAGTCGGGCTATACACCTCTCGTCGCCTATCCCAATTAGCTACCTAACTACATCGTTGAGCGGGATAAATAGACTAATTGGCGAGCATTTATATTTCATCCTATTTCAAAACCAAGCGAGTTATTAGTCCGGGCGTCACTCTTGAACACAAATCACCTCGACTTAGCAGGTCGATCAAGCTCTCTATATCCTCTGGTCTATTTAACCTCTCCTCTCCTGATTTTAAGGTTAAATAATAGATTTATCTCTAGATGGCCAGTCAAGAAATACTAAAACAAGAATATAGAAGCAACTTATAATGACAACCAAGAATTAATTCATAAAGCCTTAAATAATCAACAATCCATTCGTAGCTACAGCCCCAGAACTAGGGCGTGTAGCTACTCATGCTATTAGAAAAAAAGAAAATACAATAGTTCATGCAATTTCTAGAAAATTAGAAGAGTTAAAGGATTAAAACTTATTACAAACTTGAATTCTTGCTCTTGCACACTAAATCAAAAGTCGAACACTTACTAATGAACCCTATGGGTCTATTTATAATAATTATAAAAACTAAGACCCAATCCTCAACCAACAAGGAGTCCTATTTAGTTGTATTTTCGCTGGAAAAGTCGGCATCATGGTGGGGCGCCGAGCCTCGCATCGCGCCTGACCCTGGCCTCTGAAGTTTCCTCCTTGCGCGCCACGCCTTTCAGCGCGCTTGAGAGGCGTCTCTGAATATTTGGCCCAGGCGCGTCGCGCCTCTCATAGCGCCTGACCCTGGGGTCTTTATCCTTGGCCGCTTTTCATGCTCTTTTAAGTCTCTTTTCTTCAAGTTGACTCTAATTCCCTTGAGAGTTCCTGAAACAACTAATCATGTGTGTAAGTGTACAATCATTCCAATTTACACCAAAAATTAAGCTAATGACTAGAGATCATCTTTCAATCTAATTGATTCATGGGCAATTATTGACAACTTAGGCATATAAATATGCCTAAGATCACCACCCCACACTTAGAACTTTGTTTGTCCTCAAACAATCGATCTCTAGACTATCAACTCTTTTTCACAACCCTTGGACTTATCAACCCACCTCAAAATCAACCAAACATTTTTAATCATGATCTTGTAGTTCACAATGGGTGCAACTATTCAACATTTACACCAAGTACAACACATGCTCAAAGAATGACCCTTTTATTATTATTTTCGGGCTAATGCAAACTCATACAAACACATCAATTAGATAATCTTATATATGCCATGAATGCCCTCACTTGTTCTTGTTTAGTAAAGCCTTTCACTCAAACAACTTGCAATATCAATAAGGCCTATTTTTCAAATAATCAACTCATCCTCACAAAAGAAGTTCTTACCTTTCTCAACATACCATAACCTTGCCAATAGTGTATTATTACTTTCGCACATATTTCTCAAGGAATCAAGAGGACTTTCATTAGATTGTATCGTTGGCTTAAGGTAAGGGAGGTAATATTTAGGAATCATTTTAGTGATTAAACCTCCCTAATGCACATGTCATTATTTTGCCAACAATTTTCTTTATAGCTCTTCTTTCCTCCTAGTACATACTTCATGACTATTTACCCTTTTTGTTGCTCCATATTTGCCCTTTTGGCCAATGTTTCGAGCATAATACTAAATTAGCCACCCTCAATTTTAGTCGAGGTGCACATTGTTACTAAGGACCAGGGCCAATACAAAATTTCCTTTTTCACACAACGTAGCAATCCACCCTTAGCTATATCAACCAACATTTTCCAACCCTTTTTCTTAACATAGTGCATTAAGGATTTTTCATAGGATCAAAAGACTTGGTATCAAACAACGGGTTTCGGCTTATCATGTGGTTTATCAATAAACAAGGCTATAGGCTCAGTGGGGGCTTCACTAGGGATGATTTCAATGGTAGGCATACATGTAGAGGTAAGAATTGGCTATTTCAAAGAAACGCATCAATCACATTCCTTAAGTCATACAAGCTACTAATTCAACACACAAGGCAAGTTCTAGATATCAAGTTAAGAAAGAACAAATCAATTCTCACCACACATGGCATTATGACACATAGAAGGATATATCAACTAACATGCTCCTACAACTTGCATTACGGTATCATTACACAATTAAGTCTATTTATTTTTATTTTGAGTCAAAACTAAGAACACATACTTGCTAGGTCAACAATCTATTGCACTTTTCCACTTGTGACTACCCATGACGTTTGACTAACCCTTTCGGACATAATTTCAAAAGGTCAAGGTTGTTTTCTCAATCCTACTCTTCTATTTGACTAATTTTTCCTTAAGACGGTCGTCATCCATCCATCATTGGGAACTGTCACTCCTATGACGACTCAAAGACTCGATAAAGCAATAAACTAGTCATATTCGGTTCAAAGGGACAATCATTAGTAAAAGTATCGAAAACAAACGCTGAGGAACCCAAAATAAATTTTTTTTAAACATTTAACTAAAAGCTACCACTAGACTCGACAAAGCAGTAAACAACTATATACAACAGAGACATATTTACCCCACCCCACTTTAAAAATAAGCATTGTCCTCAGTGCACAATTAAAGCAAAGTATAGAGTTAGGAATACTCCCTCGGGCCGCTAGGCCTCGTCGTCACCGTGATCAAACACCATCAAGGCATTCGCATCCTCATCCACATCATCAGCCTCCTCATCATTCATAGCCTCATCTGCAGTAGCCTCATCATCATCATCTAACGGCTTCATAAAAGCGGGACCAGACTTGGATAGAAAGGTTGCAGTCTCGATCAACGGATAGCGATCCGCCAAGGTCTCCATTTCCTCGTCAGTAACTGGACGTCTACCTATCCGCAATTGTAGCTCTGCCATACCGAACATTCGTGCCATGACGCTGTCATCACGGGCTTGCCTTTCTGGAGCAGACAAGACAGGTCCATGGGACGTGTCTAGTGCCTTTGTGCGGGTTACATCAACTAATTTACCCGTCAGATTCGGGTGATAAGAAACGGTCATGTCCACTGTTTCCTCTTCAATACCTTCAGCCCTCAGAAAATGGGTGATCAACCCCCCGTAACAGAATCTCCACCTCAAATTGTTCCTGAATTTCATTATATTTTGCCTCAGGATTGCCCCAACATTAATAGGCATTCCATTCATCAGCATATCAACTAATACCACCATATCCCTTGTCACATCAGTCAAATGTTTGGCAGGTAACAACACACTACGTACTATCTTTAGCCATACCCGAGCAACTTGATTAAAGTTAGCAAAATATAGGGTATTATGCCTCCCTGTATCCTTACTCCGCTCCCACCTAGCAGTCGAATCAACCCCACACAAGGTATGTTGGATATCCCTGTAAGGAGGTGTATCCTTCAAGTTATTAAAGTCATCAGGGTCACAATTCGGGGTCCCTAACAAGTCATTCAGAATTCGGGTAGAAAACTTGACATTTTTCCCCCTAACAGGCACAGTTTTATATTTTGTTTCAGTTAGCCAATTAGCATAAAATTCTCTCACTAACGTCAAATTGCAATCTCCTGGATTATCAAATATAAACCTCAGTCCCAACTCAATCACAGTCCGATATATACCAGGAAATTGTGACTGCAACCTTACCTCATTCACAAATTCATCGCCCATATACTTCGCCTCTTGTTGACAGGCGAACCATTCCCAGCCATACCTTTCAACAGCCTTTTTACCAAATTTTTGCACTGATTCCCGAGCATTAAAGGACCCGGAAGCTTCTCCTTTTCTACTCCGCTTGGAACCCACCACGAATTTGGCTTTCGGTGCCATCACCACCTAATAAGAAAAGAGAAAAAAATAGAGAAAAAGA
The DNA here is from genome assembly GCF_019186545.1 of Solanum stenotomum. NCBI lineage: Eukaryota > Viridiplantae > Streptophyta > Magnoliopsida > Solanales > Solanaceae > Solanum > Solanum stenotomum. The sequence continues at coordinate 130,746 of NW_026036146.1, forward strand.
GAAACAAACACAAAGCAAAAATAAAAATTAGTTAGAAAAATTAGGGGGGGAGGGGTTGGGCAATGAGGAGAGGAAAGAAGAGAGTAAAAGAGAAAAAAAAAATTAGATAGAGAAGGATTCGAAGTGAAAGAGGAGTGGATATGTGGCTGTATAGGAGAAGAATGGGTAGAGAAAGGTTTAATTGTGAGTGTAATGGAGGAAGGAGAAAGGTTGGTGTCAATGGAGGTAGTGGGAAGTTAGAAAAAGATGAAAAAGAAGAGTTGGAGAAAAGTTAGGGGGTTTGGGCGGTTTGTAGGAGAATGGGGTAAAGAAGTGGGAATATTAGGGATTTAAGGGGAGTGTGTCGGGTTTTATCTGGGTATAAACCCAGATTTTTAGAAAAATCTGGGCAGGAACACGATGGTGGGGTGCCGCACCTGTATCGCGCCCCAAAACTTTCTCTGAATTTTTATGCCAGTGCGCCTGACTACAGTTGTTTTTTTTTTTTACAGTTACAAATAAAGAAAGAAAATCATATCTAGCTATAACTAACCTATATTCTACGAATTGAAACTACGCTAAAACAAAAATTTTCAAGAATTCAAAGACGAACTTCTTATCTATTACATATTGTTCATGGGTTGCCTCCCATATAGCGCTTGATTTAACTTCGCGGCATGACTCAGCTTGGATCATTCATCATTTAGCTCAAAAGCTTCCCGATCACGATCCAAATCCACACCGAAATAATATTTTAGCCTTTACCCATTGACCAAGAACGTAAGGACAGTTTTACTTTTAAGCTCAACAACCACATGTTGTGTCATTCTGACCACTTCAAAAGGACCACTCCACTTCGACCTTAGTTTTTCGGGAAATAACCTTAGTCTAGAGTTAAAGAGTAGTACCTTATCTCCTGGATTAAAGGTACAAGCTAATATGTGTTTGTCGTGCGACCTCTTTGTCTTTTCTTTGTATAGCTTGGCATTCTCATATGCGTGGAGCCTAAACTCCTCAAGTTCAGGTAGCTGATTCATTCTCTTTTTACCGGCTAGCTCGGGGTCTAAGTTCAATTTCTTAATTGCCCAATATGCTTGATGCTCTAATTCCGCTGGAAGGTGACATGTTTTCCCAAATACTATGTGATAGGGAGAAGTTCTTATTGATGTCTTGTACGCAGTCCTATATGCCCACAAAGCATCATCTAGTTTTTCAGACCAATCCTTCATTTGCGCATTCACCATTTTCTATAAAATTTGATTCACCTCTCTATTCGAAACCTCCACTTGGCCACTCGTTTGAGGATGGTAAGCTATAGCAACCTTATGACGAATACCATACTTAGCAAAAAGATTTTTAACAAGATGGTTAATGAAATGCTTACCTTCATCACTTATAATTGCCCTTGGAGTGCCAAAGCGAGTGAAGATGTGCTTCTTGATGAACTTTATCACCACCCTTGAATCATTGGAAGGAAGAGCTACAGCCTCCACCCATTTACTAACATAATCCACAGCCACAAGAATGTATTGGTTTCCACTAGATGGTGGAAAGGGACCCATGAAGTCAATACCCTACACATCAAATATTTCCACCTCTAAAATGTTACTGAGCGGCATCTCATGTCTTCTTGAAATAGTACCCAACCTTTGGCATTTATCACAACCCTTCACAAAAGAAATAGAATCTTTAAATAACGAGGGCCAAAAGAAACCAGATTGTAGTACCTTATGAGCAGTACTCTCTCCTCCATGGTGACCTCCATATGGGCTAGCATGACAACTTTCGAGCACTTTGTGAACCTCAGATTCTGGAATGCACCTTCTCACTACTCGATCTACGCCTTGCTTGAACAAGAATGGTTCATTCCAAATGTAGAACTTGGCATCATGATTGAGCATTTTCTTTTGTTGGGTGATTGCACCCGAAGGATAATCACCACTTACTAGCAAATTCACAATGTCTGCATACCATGGCACTTGAGAGATATCTAATGCCATCAATTGTTCATCCGAAAACTCTTCCCGGATTTTCTCACCTTCATTCACATGTGAAAAATCCTACAACCTAGACAAGTGATCTGCTATTTGATTCTCAATACCTTTCCTATCTTTGATCTCAAGGTCAAATTCTTGGAGAAGCAATATCCATAGAATTAGCCTTGGTTTAGCATCCTTTTTGTTGAATAGGTACCTAATAGCTGCATGGTCAGTAAAAACAATCACTTTAGTACCTACCAAATACGATATGAACTTGTCGAAGGCGAACACTAGAGCCAACATCTCCTTCTCAGTCACTGTGTAATTAGCCTGTGTAGAGTCAAGGGTCTTGCTTGCATAATAGATCGAGTGAAACACTTTATTCTTTCTTTGTCCCAACACTGCACCCATTGCTACGTCGCTTGCATCACACATGAGTTCAAATAGTAATTCCCAATCAGGAGCAATTAAGATGGGAGCTTCAATTAAGTTCCTCTTCAACATCTCAAAAGCTTTGAAACACATCTCATCAAAGTCAAACTTCACCTCTTTCTCCAAGAGACTGCACATAGGTATTGCAATCTTGGAAAAATCCTTGATGAATCGCCTGTAAAAACCTGGATGACCCAGAAAACTACGCACACCTTTTACAGAAATGGGAGGGGACAATTTCTCAATAACTTCTACCTTAGCCTTATCAACTTCCAAATCAGATTTAGACACCTTGTGTCCCAACACTATCCCCTCTCTTACCAAAAAATGACATTTTTCCCAGTTTAGAACTAAGTTAGTGTCATCACATCTAGCAAGTACTTTATCAAGATTCCGGAGACATACCTCAAAAGACTTCCCAAAGACGGAAAAATCATCCATGAACACCTCTACAAAGTCTTACACCATATCATGAAAAATGGCAATCATACACCTTTGAAAAGTCGTCCGTACATTGCAAAGTCCGAATGGCATGCGTTTGAAAGCATAGGTACCATAAGGACATGTGAACGTGGTCTTTTCCTGATCCTCGGGTGCAATCAAGATATGGTTGTAACCGGAATACCTATCTAAGAAACAATAGTACTCCTGCCCTGCTAGTTGGTCAAGCATCTGGTCAATGAAGGGAACGGGGTAGTGATCTTTTCGGGTAGCATCATTTAGTTTTCGGTAATCCATGCAAATTCTCCACCCGGTCACTGTTCTAGTAGGAATCAACTCATTCTTTTCATTCCTTACCACTGTCATACCTCCCTTCTTGGGAACACATTGTACCGGACTTACCCAGTTACTATCAGATATTTGGTACACAATTCCAGCATCTAGCCACTTTATTACCTCTTTTCTCACCACTTCTTTCATCAAAGGATTTAGGCGACGTTGATGTTGTGCACTTGGTTTGTGATCTTCTTCCATATAGATTCTGTGCATACATAACACTGGACTAATCCCATGGATGTCAGCTTTCTTTCTCCGCTTTAGAATCCGCAATGTTGCTCCAACCTGAAATTCGAACAACTCTGCAGAAAGTATAACAAGCAAAGTTTCATTAGTACCCAAAAATGCATACCAGAGGTGAGCCGGCAGTGTTTTCAGTTCCAGCTTTGGGGCTTCCTCAATTGAGGGTTTGGGTGGTAGCCCTAACTCACGCTTTAATGGTTCCACTCTCCGTTTGTGAGGCTCCACAAGTGCCAGATTCTGACATGTTTCTATCTCTTGAGCCTCAGTGTTTTCATCTCTCTTATAACTTATCAATACTCTTTCTAAGAGGTCTTCGGGCACAACTAAATGTGACTTTACTAAGCGATCAACCACAGTAATAGCAGACAACTCTTCATAAATAGAAGGCAATTTTAGAGCATGGTGAACATTAAATACATCTACCTTATCATGTGCCCTCATGGTTAATTGACCAGCTACTACATCAATCAATGCCCTACCCGTGGCCAAAAAAGGACGTCCCAAAATGAATGGAACTTCAGGATCGGGTTCAAAGTCTCAGACTACAAAATCTACCAGAAAAATCAATGAACCCACTTGCACTAACACATCTTCTACCACCCCATCTGGCTTAGCAATGGATCTATCAGCAAGTTGAAGAATAACAGTGGTTCACTTTGGACTACCCAACCCAAGCTTTAGATACAAGGAAAAGGTCATCAAATTTATACCTGCCCCCAAATCACACAACCCCCAGGCATGAACATTTTGCCCAATTGTAATCTACACAGTAAAACTACCCGGATCTTTTAACTTTTTGGGCAGTCTGTTTTGAATCATTGAGCTGCACTCTTCAGTAAGTGCCACAGATTCATATTCTATGAGCCTCATCTTGCTAGACACAATGTCATTCACGTATTTAGCATACTTCGGGATACACTGCAAAATGTCAACCAGAGGTAGATTAATGTGAACCTATTTAAGGAGAGAGAGAAACTTACCGAAGCATTCATCCTCATTCTACTTTTTGAGCCTTTGTGGAAATGGAGGTGGTAATTTCTTTTGAGGAACGGGTACCTCAACATTGGAGCTTTTTACTACCTCTTCCACCTTCTTGTCTTTGTTACTTACCTCAATGTCTCTCTTCTTTGGAGCTAGTTCCTCTAATTGTAGCCCACTTCTAGTACTTACCGCATGCAATTGCTTTGGATTGAGCTCAGTATCACCAGGCAGCCCACCTTGGGGCGTATGTTCAGAGAATTAGCCACTTGCGCAACTTGTTTCTCTAAACTCATTTGGGACATCTGGATGTTTCTAATGTTCTCATCCTGCTTATCTATTCTAGCATTTAATTTGGTCCCTATTTCATTCATGAGCTTTTGGAGTAGTTCTTCATTGGTCATCCCCCCTTTTGGTGTGCTAGAATTTGAGCTTTGGTTAGGATTGTAGTATTGTTGCCCAGCCCCTTGAGAACAGTATTGGTTAACCCCTTGTGCCTGATTTTGGTTTTGGCTCCCACCCCATGAGAAGTTAGGATGGTTCTTCCAACTAGGGTTGTAAGTATTACCATAATTTTGTTGCACCCCACCCATTTGCGCATTACCCACATATATTACGGAATTCGGGTTTGCCTCACATTGCTCGGTTTCATGAGTTCCACTACCACATACCTCACACCAATTTGTTGCCTGTTGTACTACGTTTATCGGAGCCTGATTTAGAGCTATTTGTTTAAATTGCAATGTAATGTTATGTTGCATTGCATCTAATTTGGCATTTATGGCAGTAGATTGGTCTACATCTAAGATCTCTGCAGCCTTTTGGGTTGGGGTTCTAGACATTTCCCCATCATACCCTTGGTTCCCTTCAGAAAGTTTATCAAGTAAAGCAAAGAACTCTTCACTTGTTATGGATAGGGCATGTCCACCTGCTGCACTATTAAGGAGAGAACGAGCATTATAGTCTAAACCCTCAAAGAAAGTGTGAGCAAGTACCTCATTGGTTTGCATGTGGTGTGGGCAAGCAATCAACATTTGTTTGAAACGTGCACATGCTTGGTACATGTCCTCCCCTTGCTTTTGAACAAAGTTTATTATCTCCAAATTACCAAAATAAAAATTTTATTATCTCCCCCCTCAACTTCACGGTTTTCTTGGATGGAAAAAACTACTCAGGAACTTCTTTGCTAGATAATCCCAAGTGGTGATGGAGTTTGGTGGCTCAGAGTCTAACTAACGTCTTGCAGCTCCTAACAATGAGTATGGGAACAAAGTCAACCTTACATAGTCTGATGAGACTCCAATTGGGATGTATGTATTGGTGATGTCTATGAAAGTCCTAAGATGAACAAGGATCCTTATGGGAGAGACCAGTGAATTATTCATTAGTATGGAGTATCTGTACCATGCTCTGCTTTAGTTCAAATCTACCCCCTGGTGGAGGTTTCCTAATACTGGATGCCAAGTTGGCTGTGAGTGGGACTGCCACATCACGGACTGGTCTTGCGAGAACAACAGACGGTCCTTCTTGGTTATTCCTTAGGTTATTCACGTTGTCTTGATTATCATCATCAAAGCTTCCCAGAATACCTAACCCCAATTCTCCTTGTCGTCCCTGGTTCATTTTTCTGCACTGGCGTAAAACTTTTTCCGGTTCGTTGTAAGGTTCGACAAGATCTCCTTTCCGAGCCAGATCTAAAAATCAAGTACATGCAATACACAAGCTAAGATCAAGTAATTAATATTTGAATATATTAAGTGTAGACTTAAGAAGATTGAATATAGATCAATTTCTAAGTCCTCGGCAGCGGCGCCAAAAACTTGTTGCTCCCCAGTATACACGCAAGTGACGTGGTCGCGCAAGTAATATAGATTTTTTAAGAAACGAGTTATCGTTCCTAAGGGACTTATAATCAACTTATATTTAACACTTAATTCTACAAATAACAGTGAAAGTATTTATTGTTGACTACTACTAATTATGAACTCAATGAAAGTAACTAATTGTAAACGACTTTAATATTATGTTTCAAGCAAGTTACAAGCAATTCCAGGGCTGCAGCATCTACTGAATATCATGTATCTTATTATCGTCCTAGAACTAATTTCAGTTGTCAAGTTACTGGTTTATAGGGTTAATAATATGAGTCGGGCTATACACATCTCGTCGCCTACCCAATTAGCTACCTAACTACATCGTTGAGCGGGGATAAATAGACTAATTTGCGAGCATTTATATTTCATCATATTTCGTAACCAAGCGAGTTATTAGTCCAAGAGTCACTCCTGAACACAAATCACCTCGACTTAACGGGTCGATCAAGCTCTCTATATCCTCTGGTCTATTTAACCTCTCCTCTCCCGATTTTAAGGTTAAACAATAGATTTATCTCTAGATGGCCAGTCAAGAAATACTAAAACAAGAATATAGAAGTAACTTATAATGACAACCAATAATTAATTCATAATGCCTTAAATTATCAACAATTCATTCGTAGCTACAGCCCCAGAACTAGGGCGTGTAGCTACTCATGCTATTAGAAAAAAAGAAAATACAATAGTTCATGCAATTTCTAGAAAATTAGAAGAGTTAAAGGATTAAAACTTATTACAAACTTGAATTGTTGCTCTTGCACACTAAATCAAAAGTCGAACTCTTACTAATGAACCCTATGGGTCTATTTATAATAATTATAAAAACTAAGACCCAATCCTCAACTAACAAGGAGTCCTATTTAGTTGTATTTTTGCTGGAAAAGTTGGCATCATGGTGGGGCGTCACGCCTTGCATCACGCCTGACCCTGGCTTCTGAAGTTTCCTCCTTGGCACGCCGCGCCTCTCAGCGCGCCTGAGAGGCGTCTCTAAATAATTGGCCCAGGCGCGTCGCGCCTCTCAAAGCGCCTGACCTTGTGGTCTTCATCCTTGGCCGCTTTTCATGCTCTTTTACATCTCTTTTCTTCAAGTTGACTCCAATTCCCTTGAGAGTTCCTGAAACAACTAATCATGTATGTAAGTGTACAATCATTCCAATTTACACCAAAAATTAAGCTAATGACTAGAGATCATCTTTCAATCTAATCGACTCATGGGTAATTATTGACAACTTAAGCATATAAATATGCCTAAGATCAGTCACTCCGGGCACTGAAGCCTAGACTGATGGAGCGACCAATTAGCCAGGATCCCCTATTTACCTCCCTCTCTGTCTTCCCTTATTTTACCTTTCGAATTCTGCGTTAATTGCATTTGAGGACAAATTGCTTTTATTTGTGGTGGGGTAAGACCCATCTTTGTGTGTTATTTGATGTTCATATGTTGTTTATATTTGCGTTATTCTTTTTAAAATTGTGTTAATACTGCTTTCCTATGGATGATTGAGCTTGTGGCCCCTTTTATTTTATATTGCAAAATGATTTTCACCCATTCGAAAATTTTTGCCACCTCTTGTGTGATGAATGTGGCTGTTCTTTTGCAAAATATAAGTCTCGGTCCCGATCAATACTGATGACTTGAATAGTGCTCTAAATCGAACGAACATGAATGTGCGGCTACGATAAGGCCAAATGAAGTTGCATAGACAATATGTGAACTATTTGCATCTCATTTTGACTAGCCTAGTATCGAATCGAGTCTCTTGTAATGACCGTTGCGCACTAGCGAAAATGTGGAGTCTTGTTTGACTATAGTGTTGATGCCTAGTGTGATGAGCTTACTTTGAAACATGCATGATAGATCCTAGAATTTTCCCCGTTGGTCCGATCGACTTAGTAAAGCGTTTTCTTGACATGATCTTAGGCAACTTTGAAGAGTGTGAGCCAATTTGACATATACCGCTTTTGTGGCCTACCTTGTGAGTGTATGAACCTCTCTTGAACACCCCTTGAACCGTAACCTTCTTTGAAAGAAACTTGATGAAAATTAGACCTTTCTTAATCCATTACCATTAATCCTCTTGATTTGTGGTTTAATAAATAGTCAACTTAGACCAAAAGCCTAAGTTGGGGGTGTGGTGAGAAGAAAAGGGAAAATCAAGAAGTGCAAGGGAAGTCACCGTTAACTCATGATGTTGAGAAAAATGGAACCCTCTATATAAAAAAAAAGAGAAAGAGAAAAAGAAAAGAAAAGAATGAAAAAGAAAGTTGCAGAATAAAGTGCAAAAGAAAAGGGGGTTTCCAACACACTATGGAAAAGTGAATAATAGGATGACTTATGAGCACTAAAGAAAATGATGAAGGAAAAGGGAAGGAAGTGTTGTGAGCACCACAATTTTCATGAGGATGAAAGCCACTAAGTCTAAATTATCATACCTCTGCACTCATCCCCATTACAAGCCTTGAAAAGACATTATTTTTCTTGAGAAAGCTGAAACAAATGTCAATTGGAAAATACGGGCAACCCTATGGGTGAAAGCATGTATTGTTTTCATCTTTGTGAGTGTGAGCGTTGCATCTAATTCCTGAACTTTAGATAATTAAGTCATTATGAGCGATTATGGGATCATTCTTTCTGTGAGGGCATTCAAACACTTTAGTTGAGCTTGAACTTGCATTTGAGGTAAGTATTGTGAGCATGAGATTCTTTTTTATTGGTGAGTCACTACTTAAATCTTTGAGTGCACAATTGATCTTTGCATAAGTAAATTAGTTCTTGTTGTGTGCATTCATGATCGAGTCTTGTGTAGCATTTTGGTTCAAGAAACCCTTTTTGAACGACTGAACTTGAGTTTGCTTGAGGACAAGCAAAAGTTTAAGTTGGGGGTGTTGATGAGTCCACGATTTGGACTCATTTAGGGCTATATTTTGATGAAATTAGTGTCCTCAAATGCATGTTTTATCTCGATATCTGATGAAAACCTTTAAGTTTCAAGTATTTGAAGTTTGAGGGAAAACATGGACACTATCGAGCAAAAAAGAGCAAAACAAGCTAAAAGAATGAAAAAATGAAGATATGAGATTCACCGAACCCATTCGGCGAATCGCCAATAGATCGCATATTCACCTTTTGTTCCAGTGTGCTGAGCCCTGAAGAAAAGGAGCAAATCAGCGGTGAAAAGGACCAGTCGGCGTATCACCGAGCGACTCCACGAAGCAGTGCTACATCGCCTAATTATCCAGGACACAAAGATGCTGAAGGCAAATGATGAAAGGCGACGAAGTAGACCAAAGGGCAGATCGCCGAATGCATCGACGATTCCCACTAACGTCGCCAAAAGATCCCTCGGAGTACATTTTCTGAAAACTATAAATACTAGTTCAGTTTTATTCTTAGTAACGAATGTTACCTTACTTTATCTAGTTTTTAGATTATTAAGTTTGAGACAGAGTTTTGGAGATATTCTCTCTAAGTTTTGGAGAGGGTTTTGAAGAACTTGGAGCTTTCAAAGAGTTTCAAATTCAAGGAATTAGACTTGGGTCTCTTGGGTTCTCCACTCTTGGCTTGTTTTAAGACTTAATCTTGCATACCCATTGATGGAAACTAATATTGGTATACGTTTTTATCTCTTTTACATGTGTAGCTAAAACCCTAATTCTTGGGGTGTGATTTTGTGAATATGGGTTAGATTAATTGTTGGGTCTTGCTTGTTAATAGTCTATTCGTAGTTTAAATGTGATTTCGTTTAGTGGTTGTGGATGAATTTAATGAATTTGTAGTTGCAAATACAAGTTTATTTATGTGTTTTCGGCTTGCTCGAGAGAGGTCGTAAAACTAAGACCACTAAATTGATGGCCAGTGTGGGTGGGTCGACATGAGGTTCACCTCGAAAGAGTGAACCCTAGTCCCATGTCCACACACTCAGCTCGAGAGAGTGAGTGGGTTAAGGCAGAGGTTGTTCTTCATGCGGCAAGTGGGTGTCCAAGAGGAACGCATTTGAAACAGGGTAAGTTGCTTGAGAGAGAGCTTATCTCCTTAAAGTCTAGCCTAGCCACAAATACTCAACGAATTTACTATCAAAAGCATGTACCCAATGATTTAATCTATCCCGTATTCCTATCACATCCCAAGAATCCCATCTCCATACTTGTATTTTTCCTTATTTTCACTGTTTTAGTTGTTTCTTGCTTACAAACCACCATTTGATACTTGACGTTTGTGTTACCCTTTTTAATTTGTTATGTTTTCATTCGCCAAAGTCTTTAGCTACGATTAGCTTTAGCACTTTTGCCCTTAACCACTAATTCTCACGCCCACTCCCTTGGGACTCGACCCCAACCCTTGGTTGGGTTACTAAATTATTGTACGATCGTAGACACTTGCATCGAAAGTTGTGTTTTGATTACGCAAACATCATTGACATGTGTCATTTTTTCTTCTCATTTTATATATAGATAGATTTTTCAATTCCATCATTGATTGGTTAAAAAAAAATCTCTAAAAAAATTATTTTAAATGAGAAACTATTTTCCTAATGAAAGCAAGGAACAAGTTTCATTCCAAGTTTATTTTTTAATTCTCACCCATCAAATGCTCCCTTTCCTATCCTCGTAATGTTTTTCTATATTACAAAACAATTTTCTTGAGATAAATATCATTTGCTTACATATCAAATTCTAGAAAATAAGTAAATATAACTTTTTTTTTGGAAAAACATCTTCTAGATTCTTACTACCAAACACACCCCTAGGTCTAAAACATTTTTAACAAATAAAGTAAATTGAACAACACAAAGACACCTTTTTGGTCATAGCACAAAACACACAAAGTAGAATTTGTAACCCCTTAGCTTGTACGGATGCATATTATTATATATAAATAAATAAATATAGAATCTAAATTCAATCAACAACAAACTTCAACAAATGAACTCAATTGGTACATCATAAACTTACATGATCTAGATCAGCAATACTCATCGAGTTTTTTTTTTACGGCTTCACAATTCTTTGTTCTGCATTAAAAATTATATAAAATTGACTCAAATATCACTTTCGTTAAGAAATCAAAACACATAGAAGAAAGAAAAGTGGATGATACCTTTGATAATTGGATTGGGAAGTGTTGATTTGTTCTTTTGTTGGTGATTTTTCAGCGTTGAAGCTTTTGATTTTATTGCTAGGATTTGTGCTTTCAATTTTAATACTAGGATTTTTCTTCTTCTCAACTACTAGGCTTATTTATTATAAGTTGATTCTATTTACTTCTGGGAAAAATATAAATGTATGGTCAAAAGATAGATTTTCATAATCTATCATTTTCCTTAAAATTTAGCTTCAATATTTAAAATTACATAATTCAATTTATAAATATAATATTCACTTTAAAACTATAGTCAAATCTCGATATAATAGTAGCGTTTGTCTAAAAAAAGTATGGTTTCTATAGTGAAGTGATGTTATATACGTATACTGATATTGACGTTTAGATATTATCTAGATGTTTTAAACAAATATACCCAAAAACTAGTTTAATGATTTTGTATACCAAATAGAAGGAATGTATTTGTTAACCAGTTTAACCATAAAAATAAAATAGCAAGTGTGTCAATGTAAAAAAAGGTAAATACCAGTTGACTTTCCTCTATAACTATGACCATAAAAACACCAAATCGTTATAGTGAAATGTTATTATAAAAAATTAAACTATACAATGTTCAAATCAAAGAATACGATATCAATTCAACACTAAAATATTCAATTAAGAAATAGAGCATTCAATTCAAAATTACAGTTTTAATTCAAAAATCTAATAGTATTCAACTCAAAACTATCGTAACTAAATAAGAAAAATACAATCTCTCTATCTATTTACAATCTCTTTTATTATAGTAGTAACTCTTTATTTTTAAAATATTGAAACCCTAACTTGTAAATATAAAAGAGGTAATTGTTTGATTTAGTTTCATGGAATTCATGATCGAAATATTGACACTTGTACTTGTGGTGTTCCTTAGGCCTATCATCTTTTTTATTGGATAATATTATTAGCAAGGAAGCTTAAGTATCATTACAAAATAAGAGAATAGTATTATTCCTTGTATATATTGTAGCATTGGTTGCTATCAAATTA
>NW_026036146.1:149097-191972 GCF_019186545.1 Solanum stenotomum
CCTTTCTTACTCAAATGTAAAAACATTCGGAAACTTCTTTGGGAATACATAGTTCCCTAATAACTTTTGAGAAATGAACTCAACTTTAAACTCTTGACTTAACTTGAAACTCTTGACTTAACATGAAACTTGAGCCTTAAAAATGAAGTTAAAACATTCAACAAAGACTCTTGGAAAGCTTTAAAGACTTGCTTTGACTCCCTTCTTGAACTTCTAGCTCAACTCTTAACTTCCCTTGACTTGGAAACTTACTCTCCTTGAATTGGAATCATGGATTCAAGGTATTTGATCACGTGTTATGGACGAGTTCTTGACGTTTAAACGTACCTTGGAGTGTTGGAAACAACTAGGGAACATAGGTACAACACCTAGGAACATGTACGAGAAAGTGGGGAAAGAATGGGAAAACTTGGCGCTCTGAGAGGTGCGGAGCGCCAAACCAAAAACTTCAGAGGAAGCCTACTGGCATTGTGATGGGCGCGCCGCCCCAAGGGGGAAAGTTCAGAGCTCCTCTTGGGGCACGCTGACAGGCGCGACGCCCCACCCTTTTTCCCCGAAAACTGACTTTTCTCCTTAGTTTTCTCCAACTCTAAACCTTCTACACATCAAAGTTTCCAGCCCCAAACACTTAAGATCATAAACCTCTCAACATGCAATAGATTCAACTCACAAACACCAACCGAAACATACACCAAACCAACAAGAACTTCAACACAACACAACTACAACTTCAACAATTATAACCAACAACTTCAACAAACATATTCAATCTTTTCTAAAAATTAAACGAGCTTGACGTGTGGGGGAAAGAACCAACCCAACACTATGAACTCACATACCTTAATAGGGCTCACCCCCGAAGAAAAACACGACGATCTTTAACAAAACCTAGCTTGATCTTCTCTTTTTCCTCTTCTTCTCCTCTTCACTCTTAAACCCTTACTTTCACACTTTAAAAATGAGAAAAACTGATCAAAATCAGTCCAACACACTCATATATATCCAAAAGAAAATACTAGGGAAAAGACCAAAATGCCCTTACAAATTTCCGGACGGATTCCCTGCCAACTGCTCAACTTTCAAAGGGCATAACTCGCTCATACGAACTCAGAAACGAGCAAACTTGATGGCGTTGGAAAGACCAATCCACGAACTTTGCAACCATAACTGGAACGACACCTAGATCATCCTGAGCTAGGAGGTATAACTGTTCAAAGTTGGCCAAAAATTCATTATTTTCCATACTTAGCCAAATTTTCCAGATTTTTAAATTCTTTCCAAAAATGAAAATTTCCAATTCTAAGCCTCTTCATAGTTATTTCAAATTGTCGGATGTTACACTACAGTTGTTTTCTTTTTATATAGTTACAAATAAAGAAAGAAAATCCTACCTAGCTATAACTAAACTATATTCTACGAATTGAAACTACGCTAAAACAAAAAATTTCAAGAATTCAAAGACGAACTTAATATCTATTACATATTGTTCATGGGTTGCCACCCATGTAGCGCTTGATTTAACGTCGCGGCACAACTCAGCTTGGATCATTCATCATTTAGCACAAGAGCTTCCCGATCACGATCCAAATCCTCACCGAAATAATGTTTCACCCTTTGCCCATTGACCAAGAACGTAAGGACAGTCTTACCTTTAAGCTCAACAACCCCATGTTGTGTCATTCTGACCACTTCAAAAGGACCACTCCACTTCGACCTTAGTTTTCCGGGGAATAACCTTAGTCTAGAGTTAAAGAGTAGTACCTTATCTCCCAGATTGAAGGTACGAGGTACTATGTGCTTGTCGTGCCACCTCTTTGTCTTTTCTTTGTATAGCTTGGCATTTTCATAAGCGTGGAGTCTAAACTCCTCAAGTTCATGTAGCTGATTAATTCTCTTTTTACCGGCTAGCTCGGGGTCTAAGTTCAATTTCTTGATTGCCCAATATGCTTGATGCTCTAATTCCGCTGGAAGGTGACATGTTTTCCCAAATATTATGTGATAGGGAGAAGTTCCTATTAGTGTCTTGTACGCAGTCCTATATGCCCACAACGCATCATCTAGTTTTTCAGACCAATCCTTCATTTGCGCATTCACTATTTTCTACAAAATTTGCTTCACCTCTCTATTCGAAACCTCCATTTGGCCACTCATTTGAGGATGGTAAGTTGTAGCAACCTTATGACGAATACCATACTTCGCAAGAAGATTTTTAACAAGATGTTTAATGAAATGCTTACCTCCATCACTTGTAATTGCCTTTGGAGTGCCAAAGCGAGTGAAGATGTGCTTCTTGATGAACTTTATCACCACCCTTGAATCATTGGAAGGAAGAGCTACAGCCTCCACCCATTTACTAACATAATCCACAGCCACAAGAATGTATTGGTTTCCACTAGATGGTGGGAAGGGACCCATGAAGTCAAAACCCCACACATCAAATATTTCCACCTCCAAATTATTACTAAGCGGCATCTCATGTCTTCTTGAAATAGTACCCAACCTTTGGCATTTATCACAACCCTTCACAAAAGAAATAAAATCTTTAAATAACGAGGGCCAAAAGAAACCAGATTGTAGTACCTTATGAACAGTATGCTCTCCTCCATGGTGACCTCCATATGGGCTAGCATGACAACTTTCGAGCACTTTGTGAACCTCAAATTCTGGAATGCACCTTCTCACTACCCAATCTACGTCTTGCTTGAACAAGAATGGTTCATTCCAAATGTAGGACTTGGCATCATGATTGAGCCTTTTCTTTTGTTGGGTGATTGCACCCGGAGGATAATCGCCACTTACTAGCAAATTCACAATGTCTGCATACCATGGCACTTGAGAGATATCTAATGCCATCAATTGTTCATCCGAAAACTCTTCCCGAATTTTCTCACCTTCATTCACATGTGAAAAATTCTCCAACCTAGATAAGTGATCTACTATTTGATTCTCAGTACCTTTCCTATCTTTGATCTCAGGTCAAATTCTTGGAGAAGTAATATCCATATAATTAGCCTTGGTTTAGCATCCTTTTTGTTGAATTGGTACCTAATAGTTGCATGGTCAGTAAAAACAATCACTTTAGTACCTACCAAATACGATATGAATTTGTCGAAGGCGAACACTAGAGCCTACATCTCCTTCTCAGTCACTGTGTAATTAGCTTGTGTAGAGTCAAGGGTCTTGCTTGCATAATAGATCAAGTGGAACACTTTATTCTTTCTTTGTCCCAACACTGCACCCACTGCTACGTCGCTTGCATCACACATGAGTTCAAATGGTAATTCCCAATCAGGAGCAATTAAGATGGGAGCTTCAATTAAGTTCCTCTTCAACATCTCAAAAGCTTTGAAGCACATCTCATCAAAGTCAAACTTCACCTCTTTCTCCAAGAGACTGCACATAGGTCTTGCAATCTTGGAAAAATCCTGGATGAATCGCCTGTAAAAACCTGGATGACCCAGAAAACTATGCACACCTTTTACAGAAATGGGAGGGGACAATTTCTCAATAACTTCTACCTTAGCCTTATCAACTTCCAAATCAGATTTAGACACCTTGTGTCCCACACTATCCCCTTTCTTACCAAAAAATGACACTTTTCCCAGTTTAGAACTAAGTTAGTGTCCTCACATCAAGCAAGTACTTTATCAAGATTCCGGAGACATACCTCAAAAGACTTCCCAAAGACGGAAAAATCGTCCATGAACACCTCTACAAAGTCTTCCACCATATCATGAAAAATGGTCATCATACACCTTTGAAAAGTCGTCGGTGCATTGCAAAGTCCGAATGGCATGCGTTTGAAAGCATAGGTACCATAAGGACAAGTGAACGTGGTTTTGTCCAGATCCTCGGGTGCAATCAAGATCTGGTTGTAACCGGAATACCCATCTAAGAAACAATAGTACTCCTGCCCTGCTAGTTGGTCAAGCATATGGTCAATGAAGGGAACAGGGTAGTGATCTTTTCGGGTAGCATCTTTTAGTTTTCAGTAATCCATGCAAATTCTCCACCCGGTCACTGTTCTAGTAGGAATCAACTCATTATTTTCATTCCTTACCACTGTCATACCTCCTTTCTTGGGAACACATTGTACCGGACTTACCCACTTACTATCAGATATTTGGTACACAATTCCAGCATCTAGCCACTTTATTACCTCTTTTCTCACCACTTTTTTCATCAAAGGATTTAGTCGACGTTGATGTTGTGCACTTGGTTTGTGATCTTCTTCCATATAGATTATGTGCATACATAACGTTGGACTAATCCCATGGATGTCAGCCATCTGCAATCCAATAGCTTTCTTTCTCCACTTTAGAATCCGCAATGCTGCTCCAACCTGAAATTTGGACAACTCTGCAGAAAGTATAACAGGCAAAGTTTCATTAGTACCCAAAAATGCATACCTGAGGTGAGCCGGCAGTGTTTTCAGTTCCAGCTTTGGGGCTTCCTCAATTGAGGGTTTGGGTGGTGGCCCTAACTCACGCTCTAATGGTTTCACTCTCCGCTTGTGAGGCTCCACAAGTGTCAGATTCTGACATGTTTCTATCTCTTGAGCCTCAGTGTTTTCATCTCTCTTATAACCTACCAATACTCTTTCTAAGGGGTCTTCGGGCATAACTAAATGTGACTTTACTATGCGATCAACCACAGTAATAGCATACAACTCTTTATAAATAGAAGGCAATTTTAGAGCGCGGTAAACATCAAATACCTCTACCTTATCATGTGCCCTCATGGTTAATTGACCAGCTGTTACATCAATTAATGCCCTACCCATGGCCAAAAAAAGACGTCCCAAAATGAATGTAACTTCAGGATCGGGTTCAAAGTCTAAGACCACAAAATCTATCGAAAAATTCAATGAACCTACTTGCACTAACACATCTTCTACCACCCCATCTGACCTAGCCATGGATCTATCAGCAAGTTAAAGAATAACAGAGGTTCGTTTTGGACTACCCAACCCAAGCTTTAGATACAAGGATAAGGGCATCAAATTTATACTTGCCCCCAAATCACACAACCCCCGGGCATGAACACTTTGCCCAATTGTAATCTGCATAGTAAAACTACCCGGATCTTTTAACTTTTTGGGCAGTCTGTTTTGAATCTTTGAGCTGCACTCCTCAATAAGTGCCACATATTCATATTTCGTGAGCCTCCTCTTGCTAGCCACAATGTCCTTTACGTATTTAGCATACTTGGGGATACCCTGCAAAATATCGACCAGAGGTAGATTAATGTGAACCTGTTTAAGGAGAGAGAAACTTAACAAAGCATTCATCCTCAACTGCTTTTTGAGCCTTTGTGGAAATGGAAGTGGTAATTTCTTTTGAGAAACGGGTACCTCAACATTGGAGCTTTTTACTACCTCTTCCACCTTTTTTTCTTTGTTACTTACCTCAGTGTCTCTCTTCTTTGAAGCTAGTTCCTCTAATTTTAGCCCACTTCTAGTACTCACCGTATGCAATTGCTTTGGATTGGGCTCAATATCACCGGGCAGCCCACCTTGGGGGCACAAGTTCAGAGAATTAGCCACTTGCGCAACTTATTTCTCTAAACTCATTTGGGACATCTGGATGTTTCTAATGTTCTCATCCTGCTTATCTATTCTAGCATTTAATTTGATCCTTATTTCAGTCATGAGCTTTTGGAGTAGTTCTTCATTGGCCATCCCCCCTTTTGGTGCACTAGAATTTGAGCTTTGGTTAGGATTGTAGTATTGTTGCCCAGCACCTTGAGAACGGTATTGGTCAACCCCTTGTGCCTGATTTTGGTTTTGGTTCCCACCCCATGAGAAGTTAGGATGGTTCTTCCAACTAGGGTTGTAAGTATTACCATAATTTTGTTGCACCCCACCCCTTTGCGCATTACCCACATAGTTTACGGAATCCGAGTTTGCCTCACATTGCTTGGTTTCATGAGTTCCACTACCACATACCTCACACCAATTTGCTGCCTGTTGTACTACATTTATCGGAGCCTGATTTCGAGATATTTGTTTAAATTACAATGTAATGTTATGTTGCATTGCATCTAATTTGGCATTTATGGTAGTAGCTTGGTCTATATCTAAGATCCCTGCAGCCTTTTGGGTTGGGGTTCTAGACATTTCCCCCTCATACCCTTGGTTTCCTTCAGAAAGTTTATCGAGTAAAGCGAAGAACTCTTCACTCGTTATGGATAGGGCATGTCCACCTGCTGCACTATTAAGGAAAGAACGAGTATTATAGTCTAAACCCTCAAAGAAAGTGTGAGCAAGTACCTCATTGGTTTGCATGTGGTGTGGGCAAGGAATCAACATTTGTTTGAAATGTGCCCTTGCTTGGTACATGTCCTCCCCTTGCTTTTGAACAAAGTTTATTATCTCCAAATTATCAAAAAAAAAAGTTTAGTATCTCCCCCCTCAACTTCGCGGTTTTCTTGGATGGAAAAAATCTACTCATGAATTTCTTTGCCAGATCATCCCAAATGGTGATGGAGTTTGGTGGCTCAGAGTCTAACCAATGTCTTGCAGCTCCTAACAATAAGTATGGGAACAAAGTCAACCTTACATAATCTGATGAGACTCCAATTAGGATGTATGTATTGGTGATGTCTATGAAAGTCCTAAGATGGACTTGAGGATCCTTATGGGGGAGACCAGTGAATTGCCCATTAGTATGGAGTATCTGTACCATGCTCTGCTTTAGTTCAAATCCACCCCCCGGTGGAGGTTTCCTAATACTGGATGCCAAGTTGGCTGTGAGTGGGACTGCCACATCACGGACTGGTCTTGCAGGAACAACAGGCGGTCCTTCTTTGTTATTCCTTGGGTTATTCACGTTTTTCGGGTTATTCATGTTGTCTTGATTATCATCATCAAAGTTTCCCGAAATACCTAACCCCAATTCTCATTGTCGTCCCTGGTTCATTTTTCTGCGCTGGCGTAAAACTCTTTCAAGTTCGTTGTAAGGTTCGACAAGATCTCCTTTTCGAGACAGACCTGAAAATCAAGTACATGCAATACACAAGCTAAGATCAAGTAATTAATATCTGAATATATTAAGTGTAAACTTAAGAAGATTGAATATAGATCAATTTCTAAGTCCTCGGCAACGACGCCAAAAACTTGTTGCTCTCCAGTATACACGCAAGTATACGTGGTCGCGCAAGTAATATAGATTCTTTAAGAAACGAGTTATCGTTCCCAAGGGACTTATAATCAACTTATATTTAACACTTAATTCTACAAATAACAGTAAAAGTATTTATTGTTGACTACTACTAATTATGAACTCAATGAAAGTAACTAATTGTGAACGACTTTAATATTATGTTTCAAGCAAGTTACAAGTAATTCCAGGGCTGCAGCATATACTGAATATCATGTATCTTATTATCGGCATAGAACTAATTTCAGTTGTCAAGTTATTGGTTTATAGGGTTAATTATATGAGTCGGCCTATACACAACTCGTCGCCTACCCCAATTAGCTACCTAACTACATCGTTGAGTGGGGATAAATAGACTAATTGGCAAGCATTTATATTTCATCCTATTTCGTAACCAAGCGAGTTGTTTGTCCGGGCGTCACTCCAAAACACAAATCACCTCGACTTAACGGGTCAATCAAGCTCTCTATATCCTCTGGTCTATTTAACCTCTCATCTCCCGATTTTAAGGTTAAACAATAGATTTATCTCTAGATGGCCAGTCAAGAAATACTAAAACAAGAATATAGAAGTAACTTATAATGACAACCAAGAATTAATTCATAAAGCCTTAAATAATCAACAATTCATTCGTAGCTACAGCCCCAGAACTAGGGCGTGTAGCTACTCATGCTATTAGAAAACAAGAAAATACAATAGTTCATGCAATTTCCAGAAAATTAGAAGAGTTACAGGATTAAAACCTATTACAACTTGAATTCTTGCTCTTGCACACTAAATCAAAAGTCGAACACTTACTAATGAACCCTATGGGTCTATTTATAATAATTATAAAAACTAAGACCCAATCCTCAACCAACAAGGAGTCCTATTTAGTTGTATTTTTGCTAGAAAAGTCGTCATCATGGTGGGGCGCTGCGCCTCGCGCCTGACCCTGGCCTCTGAAGTTTCCTCCTTGGCGCGCCACGCCTCTCAGCGCGTCTGAGAGGCGTCTCTGAATATTTGGCCCAGGCGCATCGCGCCTGACCTTGGGGTTTCATCCTTGGCCGCTTTTCATGCTCTTTTACGTCTCTTTTCTTCAAGTTAACTCCAATTCCCTTGAGAGTTCCTGAAACAACTAATCATGTGTGTAAGTGTACAATCATTCCAATTTACACCAAAAATTAAGCTAATGACTAGAGATCGTCTTTCAATCTAATTGACTCATGGGCAATTATTGACAACTTAGGCATATAAATATGCCTAAGATTAGTCACTCCGGGCACTGAAGCCTAGACTGATGGAGCGACCAATTAGCCAGGATCCCCTATTTACCTCCCTCTCTATCTTTCCTTATTTTACCTTTCCAATTCTGCGTTAATTGCATTTGAGGACAAATTGCTTTTATTTGTGGTGGGGTGAGGCCCATCTTTGTGTGTTATTTGATGTTCATATGTTGTTTATATTTGTGCTATTCTTTTTAAAATTGTGTTAATACTGCTTTCCTATGGATGTTTGAGTCTGTGGCCCCTTTTATTTTATATTGCAAAATGATTTTCACTCATCCAAAAAATTTTGCCACCTCTTGTGTGATGAATGTGGCTGTTCTTTTGCAAAATTTAAGTCTCGGTCCTGATCAATACTGATGACTTGAATAGTGCTCTAAATCGAAAGAACATGAATGTGTGGCTACGATGAGGCCAAATGAAGTTGCATAAACAATATGTGAACTATTTGGATCTCATTTTGACTAGCCTAGTATCGAATCAAGTCTCTTGTAATGACCGTTGCGCACTAGCGAAAGTGTGGAGTCTTGTTTGACTATAGTGTTGATGCCTAGTGTGATGAGCTTACTTTGAAACATGCATGATAGATCCTAGAATTTGCCCCGTTGGTCTGATCGACTTAGTAAAGCTTTCTCTTGACATGATCTTAGGCAACTTTGAAGAGTGTGAGCCAATTTGACATATACCGCTTTTGTGGCCTACCTTGTGAGAGTGTGAACCTCTCTTAAACACCCCTTGAACCGTAAGCTTCTTTGAAAGAAACTTGATGAAAATTAGACCTTTCTTAATCCATTACCGTTAATCTTCTTGATTTGTGGTTTAATAAATAGCCAACTTAGACCAAAAGCCTAAGTTGGGGGTGTGGTGAGAAGAAAAGGGAAAATCAAGAAGCAAGGGAAGTCACCGTTAACTCATGATGTTGAGAAAAATGGAACCCCTCCATATAAAAAAAAAAGAATGAAAAAGAAAGTTGCAGAATAAAGTGCAAAAGAAAAGGGGGTTTCCAACACACTATGGAAAAGTGAATAATAGGATGACTTATGAGCACTAAAGAAAATGATGAAGGAAAAGGGAAGGAAGTGTTGTGAGCACCACAATTCATGAGGATGAAAGCCACTAAGTCTAAATGATCATACCTCTGCACTTAGCCCCATTACTAGCCTTGAAAAGACATTATTTATCTTGAGAAAGCTGAAACAAATGTCAATTGGAAAATACGGGCAACCCTATGGGTGAAAGCATGTATTGTTTTCATCTTTGTGAGTGTGAGCGTTGCATCTAATTCCTGAACTTTAGATAATTAAGTCATTATGAGCGATTATGGGATCATTCTTTCTGTGAGGGCATTCAAACACTTTAGTTGAGCTTGAACTTGCATTTGAGGCAAGTATTGTGAGCATGAGATTCTTTGATATTGGTGAGTCACTACTTGAATCTTTGAGTGCACAATTGATCTTTGCATAAGTAAATTGAGTCTTGTCGTGTGCATTCATGATCGAGTCTTGTGTAGCATTTTGGTTCAAGACACCCTTTTTGAATGACTGAACTTGAGTTTGCTTGAGGACAAGCAAAAGTTTAAGTTGGGGGTGTTGATGAGTCCACGATTTGGACTCATTTAGGGCTATATTTAATGAAATTAGTGTCCTCAAATGTATTTTTTATCTCGATATCTGATGAAAACCTTTTAAGTTTCAGGTATTTGAAGTTTGAGGGAAAACATGGACACTATCGAGCAAAAAAGAGCAAAAGAAGCTAAAAGAATGAAGAAATGAAGATTTGCGAATCGCCGAACCCATTCAGCGAATTGCCAATAGATCGC
This sequence comes from Solanum stenotomum, assembly GCF_019186545.1. Taxonomy (NCBI): domain Eukaryota; kingdom Viridiplantae; phylum Streptophyta; class Magnoliopsida; order Solanales; family Solanaceae; genus Solanum; species Solanum stenotomum. The sequence goes on from NW_026036146.1 coordinate 159,342, forward strand.
ATATTCACCTTTTGTTCCAGTGTGCTGAGCCCTGAAGAAAATGAGCAAATCAGCGGTGAAAAGGACCAGTCGGTGTATCGCCGAGCGACAAAATGAAGCAGTGCTACATCGCCTAATTATCTAGGACACAAAGATGCTGAAGGCAAATGATGAAAAGCGACGAAGTAGACTAAAGGGTGGATCGCCGAATGCATCGGTGATTCCCACTAACGTCGCCAAAAGATCCTTCGGAGCATATTTTCTGAAAACTGTAAATACTAGTTCAGTTTTATTCTTAGTAGCGAATGTTACCTTACTTTATCTAGTTTTTAGATTATTAAGTTTGAGACAGAGTTTTGGAGATATTCTCTCTAAGTTTTGGAGAGGGTTCTGAAGAACTTGGAGCTTTCAAAGAGTTTCAAATTCAAGGAATTAGACTTGGGTCTCTTGGGTTCTCCACTCTTGACTTGTTTTAAGACTTAATCTTGCATACCCATTGATGGAAACTAATATTGGTATACGTCTTTATCTCTTTTACATGCGTAGCTAAAACCTTAATTCTTGGGGTGTGATTTTGTGAATATGGGTTAGATTAGTTGTTGGGTCTTGCTTGTTGATAGTCTATTCGTAGTTTAAATGTGATTTCGTTTACTGGTTGTGGATGAATTTAATGAATTTGTAGTTGCAAATACAAGTTTATCTATGTGTTTTCGGCTTGCTCGAAAGAGAGGTCGTAAAACTAAGACCACTAAATTGATGGACAGTGTGAGTGGGTCGACATGAGGTACACCTCGAGTGAGTGAACCCTAGTCTCATGTCCACACACTCAGCTCGAGAGAGTGAATGGGTTAAGGCGGAGATTGTTCTTCATGCGGCAAGTGGGTGTCCGAGAGGAACGCATTTGAAACAGGGTAAGTTGCTTGAGAGAGAGCTTATCCACCTTAAAGTCTAGCCTAGTCACAAATACTCAACGAATTTACTATCAAAAGCATGTACCCAATGATTTAGTCTATCCCATATTCCTATCACATCCCAAGAATCCCGTCTCCATACTTGTATCTTTCCTTATTTTCACTGTTTTAATTGTTTCTTGCTTACAAACCACCATTTGATACTTGACGTTTGTGTTACCCTTTTTAATTTGTTATGTTTTCATTCGCCAAAGTCTTTAGCTACAATTAGCTTTAGCACTTTTGCCCTTAACCACTAATTCTCACGCCCACTCCCTTGGGACTCGACCCCAACCCTTGGTTGGGTTACTAAACTATTGTACGATCGTAGACACTTGCATCGAAAGTTGTGTTTTAATTACGCAAACATCATTGACATGTGTCATTTTTTCTTCTCCTTTTATATATAGATAGATTTTTCAATTCTATCATTGATTGGTTAAAAAAATTTATCTAAAAAAATTATTTTAAATGAGAAACTATTTTCCTAATGAAAGCAAGGAACAAGTTTCATTCCAAGTTTATTTTTTAATTCTCACCCATCAAATGCTCCCTTTCCTATCCTCGTAATGTTTTTCTATATTACAAAACAATTTTCTTGAGATAAATATCATTTGCTTACATATCAAATTCTAGAAAATAAGTAAATATAACTTTTTTTTTGGAAAAACATCTTCTAGATTCTTACTACCAAACACACCCCTAGGTCTAAAACATTTTTAACAAATAAAGTAAATTGAACAACACAAAGACACCTTTTTGGTCATAGCACAAAACACACAAAGTAGAATTTGTAACCCCTTAGCTTGTACGGATGCATATTATTATATATAAATAAATAAATATAGAATCTAAATTCAATCAACAACAAACTTCAACAAATGAACTCAATTGGTACATCATAAACTTACATGATCTAGATCAGCAATACTCATCGAGTTTTTTTTTTACGGCTTCACAATTCTTTGTTCTGCATTAAAAATTATATAAAATTGACTCAAATATCACTTTCGTTAAGAAATCAAAACACATAGAAGAAAGAAAAGTGGATGATACCTTTGATAATTGGATTGGGAAGTGTTGATTTGTTCTTTTGTTGGTGATTTTTCAGCGTTGAAGCTTTTGATTTTATTGCTAGGATTTGTGCTTTCAATTTTAATACTAGGATTTTTCTTCTTCTCAACTACTAGGCTTATTTACTATAAGTTGATTCTATTTATTTCTGGGAAAAATATAAATGTATGGTCAAAAGATAGATTTTCATAATCTATCATTTTCCTTAAAATTTAGCTTCGATATTTAAAATTACATAATTCAATTTATAAATATAATATTCACTTTAAAACTATAGTCAAATCTCGGTATAATAGTAGTGTTTGTCTAAAAAAAGTATGGTTTCTATAGTGAAGTGATGTTATATATGTATACTGATATTGACGTTTAGATATTATCTAGATGTTTTAAACAAATATACGCAAAAATTAGTTTAATGATTTTGTGTACCAAATAGAAGGAATGTATTTGTTAACCAGTTTAACCATAAAAATAAAATAGCAAGTGTGTCAATGTAAAAAAAGGTAAATACCAGTTGACTTTCCTCTATAACTATGACCATAAAAACACCAAATCGTTATAGTGAAATGTTATTATAAAAAAGTTAAACTATACAATGTTCAAATCAAAGAATACGATATCAATTCAACACTAAAATATTCAATTAAGAAATAGAGCATTCAATTCAAAATTACAGTTTTAATTCAAAAATCTAATAGTATTCAACTCAAAACTATCGTAACTAAATAAGAAAAATACAATCTCTCTATCTATTTACAATCTCTTTTATTATAGTAGTAACTCTTTATTTTTAAAATATTGAAACTCTAACTTGTAAATATAAAAGAGGTAATTGTTTGATTTAGTTTCATGGAATTCATGATCGAAATATTGACACTTGTACTTGTGGTGTTCCTTAGGCCTATCATCTTTTTTATTGGATAATATTATTAGCAAGGAAGCTTAAGTATCATTACAAAATAAGAGAATAGTATTATTCCTTGTATATATTGTAGCATTGGTTGCTATCAAATTATTGTTATGAGTCGAAATTTTCCTTGGATAAGTAGTTCCTTGTATATCTGCCCAAACTGCCTCATTTGCAAACATCGGAGGAACTTGCAAAATCCTTGTGCGCTCAAATAATTGTTTTTTGGCCCCTTCCTTGGCTAAGAGGTCAGCTACCTTATTCTGCTCTCTATAGGTATGCGAGAGTTTTGGATCTCCCAATAGTTGCATCAATGACCTGCATTCACAAATTATAGAGCTATAAGATTTGTGGCCATTGTTAATAAAATGTATTACCTCGATTGAGTTTGTGGAGATTTCCAAAGGCATCAAGTGGTTATCCTTTGCAATCTTAAGTCCCTGCATACGAGCTAATAATTTTGTCAGAGTATTAGTACTATTTGGAATACCGTTCATGAAGTCTAATATCCAATCACCTCTATTATTACGTATAACTCCTCCAATACCCCCTACACCGGGATTACCTAGGGAGGAACCATGCATCAATATTGAGTTTATAATGGCCAAGTAAGAGAGGTTCCCACTTTAGATTAATAGTATGCTTAGTAGCAACATATTTCTTAGCAATTAAAAGAGTGAATCTAGTAGCTTTTGCGATGGTATCATGAGTATTGATGGGTGTCTTCTTCTTATTAAAGAGATTTTCATCTCTAGTTAACCAAATATGTCATAAGAAAAATGAAATTAGTTTTTTCCATGATAAGAAGTTGTTAAAGGGACTGTTCTTAATTAGATTCCAGGTGTTGCGCCATTCATCAAAAGAAAAGACGATATTGTTGAGTAGAGTGGGATTAATTAGAGCTATTCCTGGATAATTGTATTCCAAAATAACTTTACATTACAACAATCAAAAATAATATAGTTGATGGTTTCATTTGCTGTCTCGCAGAATGTGCAAACAAGAGACATATTCATGCTAATAAGGTTAAGATATTGGTTAGTAGGTAATCTATTGTGGTGGAGGAGCCAAATGAAGAACTTAATCTTATTTGGAGCCTTAATTTTCCAAATCCAATTGAAGTTTGTATTACTGTTGTGAACAGAGCTATCCTCGTTAGAGTCCAAGAATGTGTAAGCATATTTTGTTGTGAATAGATCATCCAAAGTTAATTAGACGTCACACGATTTTATCATCAATGGAGCTCGTGTTGGGGACATAAGTATTTTGTATAGAAAAAATGAGGGGCTGGGGTAAGGAGAAGAATAATCCATTAAAATCCCAAACTCCATTGATGAAAAGGTCCTTGATCTTTATATTTTCCTCGTCTCGATTTAGAGGACCTTGGATACAACTTCTAATGTTACTATGGAAAGGTACCAAATATCATGCTAAAAGTTAACTGAACAACCATTATTGACGACCCATGAGGTAGCTTTGTTACAAATTTTTCATCCATTAAGAATACACTTCCAGGTGGATGATGAATTAGCTCTAGGACATCTCTTAGGAGTGTAATATTTCGAGAAAAGGACATTAGCCCATGGAGTTTTATGATTCTTGAAAAGCCTTCATGCCAGGCTAGCATGCATGGCACTATTTTTTACTTCTGCCTTATGCATGCCAAGCCCTCCTTCATATTTATGTTTTGTAATGGTATCCCAACTCACAAGATGAAGTTTCTTTTTTGTGTTGGTAGTACCTCAAACAAAGTTTCTCTGAAGCCTATTGATTTGGTTGGTTATTTTACGAGGAAGGCTAATGTATTGCATTACATGATTCGCTATGCTACATAGGGAAGCTTTAGCAAGACTAGTGCGACCAGCAATATTCAAAATATTCGTCTTCCAACCAGCAAGTTTAGAGTTCAAATTGTCTATAATGAATTGAAAATCACTATGAGTAGGTCTTTTGTGAAAAAATGGGAAAACCAAGATATTTCCCAAAGTTATCATTGTGTTGGATTGATAAATGGATGAGAGATTGGAGATAACATCCAACTTACAGTTGGAGCTGAAGATTACTTTGGACTTGGCAAAATTGATATTTTGTCCAGAAGATTGATTGAAGTCCACAAGAGTATTCAAAATAGTATGACAATTCTTGGTATTTGCTCTTGCCATAAGTGTGAGGTCGTCTGCGAAGAAGAGGTGTGATAGTTTTGGTCCACTTCTACCTATTTTTATTGGAAACCAATTAGCGCAGGATACTTGTCGATCGATGCTTCTAGAGAGTCTTTCCATGCATAGAATAAAGATATAAGGGGACATAGGATCCCTTTGTCTTATTCCTCGGGAAGGGCTAAAAAAATCAGTGCTCGAACCATTAATTAAAATGGAGATGGAGCTAGTGCTTATGCAGATAAAATAAGTTTGATCATATTGTCAGGAAAGTTTAAAAAAATATAAGAGTATCTCTAATGAATGACCACTCCAATCGGTCGAATGCTTTTTCTAAATCAATTTTAAGGATCATGTTGGCATTCTTACCCTTCATCTTTTTAAAATGACTTATAACTTCCTGAACAATAATTGCATTATCCGCCGCCCTCCTATTCTTTAGGAAGCTCGCTTGATTAGGACTAATAATTTTGTCTAATAAAGGCTTGATTCTATTGACAATAATTTTTGTAATTATTTTATACATGGTGTTGCATAGCCCAATAGGTCTAAAGTTCTTTATATTTGAGGCATTGGCACATTTAGGGATGAGACTAAGATAAGTTTTGTTCATTTCCGGACTAATATAGTAACATTTAAACACGTTTTGATAGTACTCAATGACAGAGGGCACAACAATATGCCAATATTTCTGGTAAAAGAAGGGGTGTAGACCATCCGGGCCAGGGGCTTGAAAGACTTAATGGCGGCTTGGACTTCAGAGTCGTTTAATGGAGTTTTGAGATTAAGAATGTTTTGCTCCCTAGTGTTATCAGCAACTCTAAGTTGGGCAGTTGTATGACTAGAAGTGACAATATCCTTAAAATAAGAGAGTTATTAATATTGTTACCTCCAAACTTCTCAAAATATCATTAAAGTCACCACCAACTATCATTGTAAGAGTTGGAGATTATTCCATAGGTTTTTCCTATTTCCCAAGGCGTAGATTGTACTAAATAGCCATGGGGTGGCCAGGTTTCGAGAATACATGTATCCTCACATGAATTTCCTGAGTAGTTGTTGTAATTTCCTCAACTCTAAATAGGTCATCCATCCACATCATAACTATACGACCTGAGCGTCCTATGGCGGGAACCTCTATGTAATTGGTAAACCTCTACTAGATCTTTGTGGTCTTGCATTTTAGTTTCCAAGAGAACGACTAAGGTTGGTTTGTGAACTCCCAACAGTAACTTGCAGTGCCTTTTGGACTCTCCATTGTTAGCCCCCCTAATATTCCATTCATCAAATGGATTCGAGTTGGTTGGGGATTCTTCCATGAAATGGAAGTCATGAGTCAACTGTAGTTAATTTGGGAGCTCGTAATATCAGAGGTAGGTTCATTGGTAAGAGCAAAACTAGTTTCTTCATATAGTTTAAGTTTCTTAGTTGTGGGCGTCGATCGGTGGGGGTCTATTTTGATTTCGTCACTTTTGGAACACAACCGTTTGCCAGACATCCTCATCATGGCGTGCAAGTGATAGATCTAGTTGGAGATTCTTGTTCCTGTTCAAGTTTTGTGGGTTGTGTCTTTTATCATATAGGCACAATTTAATTGGGTATGTCCCAATCTGCCACATGCTTTGCACAAAATATCTTCTCCTTCATACAATAGTGTTTGCTTATGTCGTCCTATGTGTGTTTTGACTGGAGTTTCCATCGGGACCTCAATACAAATACAAGCATATCTTCCCCGTAAGCAGCGGCGGATGTACGTACAAGTATCGATTTTAAGGAGACGACCAACCAACCTTAGATCCAATCCTAGATAAAATGGTACAACTCAGTAGGAAGTTCCGGTAATCGAACCCAAATAGCCGATGAGGTAACTTTTGTCTCAGAGGCTGCCATTGATATGAAGTGCTTTTTGCATACTTTCCTCCTGAGGAAATTTCACTATGAAGTAGTCAAATCCCAAATCGACCAATAGTAATTCTTCACAAACCTTATACTGATGACTCATACGCTTCCCAAACTATTTGATAATAACAGAGAATTTCCAAGGAAGATACAACCTGTTTTTGTCTTCAGGGGTTAAAGTGATAGTGTCGTCATCCTCAGTGTCTTTGCCAGAATCGTTTTCCTTCAGAGTGAAAAATGAATGCAGTTTTTTGTTGTTTTTTAAATTCTTGAAAATTCCAAAATTCAACTTGAAGTTGAGTTTCAGAATTTTATGGTACTTGGATGAACAATCATCATCTAAAATTAAACCTAAGCATGGCAAGGGAACTACACTTGCACTATTACAACATCAATCATCATCCCCACTGCAGTGCCACAAGTGGAGTCTGGACCGGAGGATGTAAGCTAACCTTACCCCCACAAAGTAGAGAGGTTGGTTTCTGGGCCCTTTGTGGCACCCTGCTACAATTGATGAAGCAAATACTGAACATATGCAACGATTATGACATTGGGGGGATTTTCAGACACTTCCCAACATAACTGACTATTCAGATCAAAAACAAACTTCTCTACATCCATCAAGAAACAAAAAAATTGACGAAACAAAATCTGACGCTAGGACTGCATCTATTATTTGTCAACAAATGAGGACTCTGCAAGATCAATGGCACGGACAAGAGCTGCAGCTTTGTTTTCACATTCATTTTGCTCATCAGTGGGGTCACTATCAGCCACTATACCTGCTCCAGCTTGGAGATAAGCAATCCAATCTCGTCGCTTATCGACATCCTTGTACGAGTACATAGTATCATAACGCGTTCCAGTTGGAAATACAATGGTTCTCAAAGCTAAGGCAATGTCCATTTCTCCGGTAAAGGAAATGCCTCCAAATCCACCGCTGTATGGTCCACGCCTTGTGACTTCCAGCTGATCAATTAGCTCCATGGCTTTCACCTATACCAAGCAAGAGGCATGAATTATTTATGCCCCCTTCGTGAACACACAAAAAAATAAAACTATACAACTATAAATTCCTTCATGAAACACCTCAAAGCATATCAATAGTTCTTACAAGGTCCAGATGGATTGAACTTAAACACATAACTGCACCAATATTAGCTTCAGCCCTCAGCCCCCTTCGCCCCTCTTTACTTCCAGAAAACAATAAATGGTTCACTTGTTAACACTTGATGCAAAAGAGACTATATGCATAAACTTTCCGTTCAGGATAGGAGAATTGATTATCAATATCTCCACCAACTGATCAAATTCAGTGAAGTGGAAAAACCATATTTCCAAAGACTAGGGGCATCAGTTTGGCAACTTCCCATAACTTAGACATTAAGGTAGTAGAAAGCACCCAGAACTCAAACAACCGACACTGCCTTTTCAAATAATTATTATTGCAAAAGTACAAGATGATTGTAGAACCTTAGGCGCTCCACTAACGGTTCCAACAGGCAGGGCTGCACGCAGAGCATCCCAGCTACTCAAATGGTCGAGTAGCTCTCCAGTAACCTGCAAATTTTGGACAAAACAAAACCTTGTAACAAGCCAGACAAATCATTATATTTCACAACATTCAAGTCTTAGTGATGATTCTCTAACCACTGAAATATGTAAGAAAAGAAGTAACGTAATGTATAAGAACAAGTGTTAATTTGTAACTGGCATTTCTTTCAGGAAGCAAACTTTGTTGCACTCAGGTAACATACCTTATGCAAGTAACATGTAAGACTCCAATCAACGTAGAAGAATAGCTATAATTAAATACAACTCGTATGACAAGAACTCACCGTGGAGCTAATGTGCATGACATGGGAATACCGTTCAATGTTCATTAATTTCTCAACTTTCACTGAACCAGGCTTAGAGACCTGAATTAAGAATCGAAGTTAGTCAAAGATGATTGTACTGAAAGACGGCTTCAATAAAATGCTTACAAGGATTCTAATGTGAGAAGTTATCTAACAAATAAAATTCAGTAGGTACCTAGGAATTCAAATAAATAGAAGCTCATTGAGCAATAATGCCAACGCATAAAAGGAGAATGAATTGCCTAAACACTGTACCTAGGAATTCAAATAAATAGAAGCTCATTGAGTAATAATGCCAATGCATAAAAGGAGAATGAATTGCCTAAACACTGTACAATATATTAAGCACGTGCCTATTTATGCTGTCACCCTATCTTTTGTTTTGATTTCTGAAATCTTTGTATTTGTCTTGAATTTCTCTATCAAATTTTGGTCAAACTACCTAAAATTGATTGACCTGATCCGGTACAGATGCCACACCCACGTTGTGTCGACATTGGTGCGGCACCATAAGTGAAGAATCTACACAACTTAGTCCAAAACAAGAACAAGATCATTACATGACAGAGAATGAGATGCTACCTAAATATTGACAACATTAACATATATAATTAAAGGTCAATGTAGTCCAGAGGAAGTAGGATGATATCAAAAGTAGCAATAAGCAATGTGAAGATGAGAATTACAATCAACAACATGAGCAATTATTTTCAGTTGTCCAATTACTAGTCCAGATTCCAGATGTAGATTTATCGAATCTTGGCATATAAAAGATTATATACTACGCCTCTAATAATGCAAAAATTCCATTAACCTATAGAGAGAAATAAAAAAAAAAGGAAATTAGGAGTGTTAACCTTTCCAACATCATTTCTTCCCAAGTCAACCAGCATTATATGCTCTGCACACTGTTTCTCGTCGTGCAAAAGTTGATTTTCCAACATATAATCTTCCTCAAGTGTCTTACCTCTTCTAATAGTCCCTGCTAGGGGCCGATTGGTAACTGTTTTCTGGACCAAAAAAAAAAAGAACGGTTTTAGATCATTAGCAAAGTTGTTAATGGTAGACAAGATGACAGATGGAATTTGGGGTGAAATCGACATGTAATCTGCGAATTAGAATAGAGAACATCAGTTGATTTACCTTCTTCACTCGAGTAAGAATTTCTGGACTAGAAGCAACAAGTATACACCCCCGAGCCTGATCAGAACATATCCTTTGTGAGAAACCTAGGGAAATAGAATTTGAAGAGTCAAAGTTTCAAGGAAAATAGGCATACCTGTAGATAAGTCATATAAGGACTTGGATTTACGATTCTTAGTGCTCTGTATACTTCAAATGGATCTGCAAATGTTCGTCTTTCAAAACGTTGGCTAAGAACAATTTGGAAAATGTCCCCAGCAAGGATATGTTCCTTGGCCTTTAAAACAGCCTTCTGGTAGTCTTCGCTTGTCATGGTTGACTTTTTCAATGAAGTACCAAATAGGCTAGTATGAAGTTTTATTGACCCTGAAGCCAGCGTAGGACTAAAAGAAGAAACCAGTACAACAAAATGAATGAAAGGAAAGGAGCAGAAAATAAGATAATTATTATAGGAAGAGGAAGTGAAATTAACTTACGGTACAATATCATGTACTCTAGATAACAATGCTTCTAATCTGGTTGTACCATCATTGTAGGCCTCCTCTACTGAAGCAAACCTATCTAACCGCACCCAATGTATGACAAATGCTTTCTGGTATCAAGCAGAAATTTGAGTAATGGACCATAATACCTTGAAAAATAATTACCTTACTACTAGAAGTTGATCGTGAAAGTAATCATGTAAAGAAATGCACCTTATGCCTAAGCCAACACTAAAAGCTAACTCAATTCTAAAGCTAGCTCAAAGGGTGAGCATTGCCAAACAATAACTCATTTCCTCTACCAATGTGAGACACTTAACATCCCCCTCTCCTCCTCGTGACCAGGACACAACATCATCCGAAGCATGGACAACATACTATGGGTATCCAACATTGGGTAAACCAAGAATGTAAATGATCTAGCTCTCGTACCATGTTTAGAAATGGATCTAGGACATAACTCAACTTCAAAAGATAGCTCATAGAACGAGGATTTTCAAAGAACATATAAGAATAAAAATTGCCACAATCACCACCGATGTGGGATACTAACAACTCAAATCCATATATTCAAACCCAAAAAATTCAATGAAAAATAAAGAGAACAATCCATAATGAATGGCGAATATGCACGACAAATTGAAGAAATCTATCCAAGTACAAAAAGTGAAATCGAAGTGCTAATATTGAAGTACTTCAATGAGAGCTAAAGCATATGTTCATGAACCAGATAGGCCATAGGAAAAAAATAGGGTAATATAAATCTGGAAAACAAAATAAATTGAAGGTTTGTTGGGGACAGAAAATTAAACTACCTTTTCCACATGATCAAACACAATTACATCATCATAAAGGCCTAGATGAAGATCAGGAAGGTTCCTATCATCCATTGGAGCATTTGAGAAAGGTAGCTTCTTTTTCTCTACGTAACGCACAGTATCATATGAGAAAAAACCAACCCAACCTCCTGCAAAGGAAAAACTACAGCATTAGGTAGAGTTAAGTTACTCTCTTCTCAGATGAAATTTGTGTATAGACTATAGAGGTATCAATTGTCATATACACTCCGAAACCTTTGGGCCTAGTCTTATTCAACACATAATCTCTCTTCATCCTTCCCCCTTTCCAACTTTTGTTGATGTGGAATCTTACTTCATCCTAGATTTTTCAGATTAAATTCTTACTTTATTCAAGTATATGAAACTAGCATAATTTTCAATTATTACACTCCTTAAATTGATAGCGTAAATCAACAAGACAGTTCTCTTCCTCTTCCATTCTCCCACTATAAATTAGAGTTACTAATAGTTTTTCTTTATATGTATACCACCTTAAAATGGGATTCCATTTCACATCACTTCTTTCTGCTTCATGTTGTGGGAAATCAAAACCATTTAAATGTCTCTTGAATTACTCTGTCACAATAACTAATAAACAAATTATTTTTATTTTTTTTAGATTTTATCCTTCCCTTTTCTTCAATGGAAAGGTAATGATTTTATTATCCTGAAGGTATGTATAAGAGTTTTACATCAACAGAATGAATGCACTGTACTCATTCTCAAAAAAAAAGAATGGATGCACTGTACTACTGTTTGATTTAATGATATAATACTTTTCTATGATAACGTCTTAACAAGTAAACTATAATTAATACTATTATCACACAGAAAAAAATCATTCAGCTTACAATTGTTCTTTTCTACTTTGAAAACAATTTTTTTTTAAAAAAAGCATCTCTAATTGAAGAAGACTCACTTTACAAATCCAAAAAAAAAAAGTGGAGAAAACGAAAATGGATAGACTATAGAGATTGTCCATTCCAGCTACTTAAAGCAAGTTCAATGCTCCTGGCATGAGACACTGAACTACAAAGATAACGAGGAGCATTTACTAGATTTGTCAGTGAAGCAGTAGATGATTCATTGACTCAAGCTAGATTAGTATTAATGCTAATAAACTCAAGCAGTTGAAGTATAATTTATTACCACAAAATGCTTCAGGAAGCTCATTTATGCATTGAGGTTTCCATTTTTCCATAATCCTACGAGGAATGCTCATTGGATCTTCCTCAAATTCCTCTGTTCTGCTTCCTTCAAGGTGATCCATAATTGTCACCATGTTCTCTTTTGCAACAATTTCCATTGTTGGCTGGGCCCCAATCACACTGTATCGACCCTAGCATAATTAACTCATCAACAAACATAGCAAGGTGTAATCAAGCAAGTAACATGTTTGATTGTTCAGAATTGTGCCGACGCAGGTAGTGCAGGTAATGAGAATACAAGCATCAATAATTCCCTATGTGCTCTTTGTGAATCTCACTACTCCCTCCTTCCTGAAGAGGACTTCAGTATCACTATTTTGGGACAAAAGAAGTTTCAAGATTTGGCAACTGAAACAATTTGAACTATTTTTAACTATATTAAGTTGTGAGTTATAGTACTTATACATGATTTCTGAATATATTAATTTCATTTCAAACCCATCATTCGTTTAAAGTTGGAGCAATGTAATTTCCTTTGACTATTCCAGTTTCAATCAAGGAACTAAATGGAGGTAGAACAAAGAGCTTACAACATTAGAAGCTTTCAAACCAGGCTCTACAGACTCGAACAAGAAGCTCGGAGCTTCCCTATCATCTTCTTTCACTAGACAGCGGTAAGCAAGGACCGGAGTTAAGTGATCGGAGAATATAGACCTGTAGAGGGGGATCAAATTCCCATGCTTGGCAGCCTCCTTGAACTTCACTGAATCGTCCACTACACAAACTAAACCATCTCAGAACCAGAAAGCACCCAAAAGTTACCATCATGAAATTAATGTCCAGCAAATTAAGTAAGTGAATAGATATGCACTGTTGACAGTAGAACACAACAAATGCCCTCGACTCTGTCTATATATATTACTTCATATTTTTTATTCAACTCCTAAATGGGGGAGTCAAATCTTGAGGTAAGCTCCTTTCTTGGTTGATTCCAAAAGTAAATGCACTCATTTAGAGGAGAGGGGTGCAACTTGACATTCTACGCATTCAATGATAAGTTCAAGTTGATGGCCACATAGGATCAAGAAATGCATCAGTAATCTGTCCCCAAGGGCGGATCTACATGGAGTTCAGGGGTTCTGATAAAAATTACACTGTGTATATAGGATCAAATCTGTAGTTTATGTGTATATATTTAACATTGAACCCCCTCAACAAAGTAAGGGGCTTGGTTCAGCGGCTATGGGGGTTCAGAGCTTAGTAGGCGCGTGGGTTCGAATCTGGCTAGTAACATTTTTCAATGTTTTAGCTTCAGCGTTTATTGTTTTCTCTAAATAAATGAAACGTTTCTTCTTTGTTATAATTGTCTCAGTGCTAATCATGTTTTATTTTTATTTATTCATTAAGCCTAATTATTAATTGCTTAATTAAATTAGTGATTGAAATCTGGTACAATGAAGAGCTAAGCTATATATTTTGGTTCCTTGCTTGTTCAATTCTCCCAAGTTCTAACTAACTCTTTACTTTACGATTCAATAGAAATCAAGTGTAGCCTCTCATATGTGATTTAACATGCTTATTTGTCAGCACTATTTAGCATTTTTTTAAACCTCCTCAACGGAAATCTTGGATCTACCACTGTCTACACCTACCTACTAAAAATCCTGAATCCGCCTCTAACAGTTGAAAGTAAGGTTTTTGAAAAATACATATTAATGCTAAAGTTTCAGAAAAGCAGAAAAGGCAATGACTTAAACTTTTGGATTCATTTCAAAATCAAATATATAGAGTTAAGATTTATTTATTTTTTTGAACAAAAAACATTAATGCCAAATATATAACTGAGTAAGCAATGCAGCAGAATCTGAACAAGCCGAATTAAAATCCTAGAACTATCTCTGAATTCAATAACTGAGATTTCAACTAATTAAATATCTAGGTAAGTAACTACAGCAGTAAAATTCATAAAATTCTGGATCCATCACTGAATTAAACAAGCACAAAGATTACCTAATGAAGGAGGAGAAAGGGCAGCGGAGCATTTGAGAATCCGAAGTCGAGCAGCCGCTACAGGGGAACTAGAGAAAGAGAGCGAAGTGGCCCGGTGACCGGAGAAAATGGAGAAGCGGTGACCGGAGCCGGAGATAACCGGTCGGTGCTGAGATACGGCTAGGGTATTCATGAGTGTTTACAGCATTTGAGCTTTGAAAAAATGGAGAAAAAATGGAATGACAGTTATATGTTGGGGAATTTGCAGTATGAGTGTATCAGTTTGTAGGTTTTAGGTATTTGGTGAATTAAATGTGAATTTTTTTGGCAAATATAGACAGACCCCACTTACTAAATATCAGTCAAATGTAATATAATTACTCCTTCCGATCCACTTTTATTTGTCGTGTTGTATTTTTTCAAAAACTAATTTAACTAACTTTTAAAGTCAAATTAAATTACGTTAATTCAAAAACTCTCTGTTTTGCTTATACGATACGAACACGTACTATTGAATCACAACCATTGGTTTTGTTAGATACATTATCAAAAGCGATACACAAATTGCAATTTTTTGCATATCAATATAATAAAAAAAATATGTAATAAAATGTTAGTCAAAGTTCTTATAGTTTGACTCTAAAAAAAGAAATTGTGACAATTAAAAGTGGTCGGGAGGAATATTTATTTTAAATCATATTTTTGTTCATTTGATTTTCACATTAATTATTTATATTTAGTTATTTTTTTTCTAAAAAATGGACTGACATTATTTGAAATCTCCTAAAAATATAGAAATAGAGTGATAATAAGAAGTGTAATAAACAATTATATTTAGTCAATTGATAAATTATTAAAAATACACAAAAAAAAAAATTGAACAATATTAACGAGTAAGATTACATATAACATGAAATGTAGTTAATTTTTTAATTGAGTGTGTTCTTTTAAAGAAAATATATATATATTGCTTAAAGCAATTATATNAAAAAAGAAATTGTGACAATTAAAAGTGGTTGGGAGGAATATTTATTTTAAATCATATTTTTTGTTCATTTGATTTTCACATTAATTATTTATATTTAATTATTTTTTTTCTAAAAAATGGACTGACATTATTTGAAATCTCCTAAAAATATATAGAAATAGAGTGATAATAAGAAGTGTAATAAACAATTATATTTAGTCAATTGATAAATTATTAAAAATACACAAAAAAAAAAATTGAACAATATTAACGAGTAAGATTACATATAACATGAAATGTAGTTAATTTTTTAATTGAGTGTGTTCTTTTAAAGAAAATATATATATATTGCTTAAAGCAATTATATTATAAGAAATTTAATGTCTTTTCAAGACATTTTATAAATGTCTCATAATTATTAGTATTTATTTTAAAACATATAAGTTCAAAATTGTATTCTTGTTTATTTTCTTGAGGAAAAAAAACACATACATAGTAGTATGAACAAAACTGTATGTAATTTTGATCATCGATTACATTTAAAGAAAATTTAATTGAAAATTTTAGAATCCATACTTACTTTAGTTTACTATATTGTGTATCATTAAGTATAAACATAATTTTAATTAGAGAAATATTTATTTATTATTATTTGCATGGAGTTTAATCGTCTGCTACAATAGAAAGTCATATTATATGAAAATTAAATATTTTTTATCACATAATGTATATCTTAATTATGTATTATTTTATTTTACATATCTTAAAATTATGTAATCTAGTTTATCACTTTAATTAAGTAATTTTATTAATTATATGGTTAAATAAATTTAAATTACATACTTCGATATTTTTAAATATAATTTAAAATATTTTTCAATGATAGTCAAATTCACAGTACTTTAAATACGGTATAGAACTTATAAAAATTATATCGTTCATAATTGTTGACCATAATTAATACCAACCTAAAGATTACACGTTGTAACTATTAAAGTAATTATTGTCATAATTTTCTTGTACTCAAAATATATTAATTATGCCAAAATTGAAACATAAAAAAAAATATTAGCTATATTATTTAACTATTTTTATAATTTTTTTCTACAAATTATAGCAAAAATATTTTTTTAGTTATAATATTTTGTTTGAAATAATTTATTATGACTAAAGATCACTATTGTTGAAATAATTTTTGTCACGAGGCAAACTTATGATCAGCTAAAAAATTATTATAGCAAAAAATCTATTTAGATCACTAATTGTTGCCATAAATTTTAAAACTTGAAGTAAAAATATTTATTTAGTCGCAATATTTTTCTCCGTCACTTGCCTCCTCTTATATTTTTGTTACAAAACAATTATTATGAAATTGAGCTAGTATTTTTTATGATTAATCAATTCTAATTTTATTATCATAATTTTTTTTTAAATAGAGGTAGGTGGAGATCGAAAGATCTAAGATAGGGAAATGGAAGAATATTTTGGATAAGTTTTATTAATGATATCGAACTTTGAGTTTATCAAACGAGAAAATTACTTTCTTTCTTTTTTTGTTATACAATTGTCATTTAACATTAAAATTTACTACAAAAACAACTTTTTATTACACGGAAATATTCTATCTTTAAAGTTTATAATGAAAAAAAAACATTTTTAGGAGGAGTCTGTGAAATTTTTGCTATAAAAATGAGTATATTAATAAGGAAAAAATAGTCGCACCGTATTTTCTTTAAATATTTGATTATAATGCTTTAACATTATGTATAGAAATCAAATTTTACGGAAAAACAAATGTAATATTGTATACACCAACAAGTTTTGTGTTACGAAGAGAAATACTAAAAAATATTTTTAAAACTATCGTGAATATATGCTCTCCATTTTATTTTACTTGGCTCATATACTAAAAAAATATGTTTCAATCTATTCGTCATTTTCATAAATTAAGAGAATTTTATTATATATTCATCATACTGTCCTTAGTGTTAAAGATCTATAAAAAGTAGTAGAAATCAAATCTAGTATTTCAAAGCATCACTAATAAAATTAATTTAGTAAAATAAGTATTTAGTTTAAAAAAAAATTAAAGGGTGCTTCAAGTCAATAAGGCCAAGTAAAAAAAGAACAGATGGAGTAATTAACTTATTTTGGAGCTTATATAATATTTTTTTGGTATAAAATATTAAAATTCACGTGAAAATTATTTTTTAGTTAACTTAGTCAAAATTGAAAGGAAAAAAAAGCCAAAGTTAAATGACTTTTAAGTGACCAATATAACTTTTGTGTGATAACTTTTAAAGTCTAATGACTTTTGGTTAAGAAAAAAATTCTTAAAAAAATTGTGTGGTAATTTTGAAATAGAATTACTTTATATAATAATAATAATAATAATAATAAAAGATCTGATAAAGGGATAATTGTATATAATAGCAAATTATTAATTCAAATTAAATGATATAACCATAGTTTGATTTAATTGTACCCCATAGCAAACTGTTGCTATTTCGTCTTTCTCCTGGTGATCTCGCTCACCACTTTCGTTCTCTCCCTTGCCTCTCTTGCTTTTATACAAACGCAAATGTATAAAATGCGTTTGTGTTTGTATAAAACAAGAGAAAATTGTATATATACATATATTTTCGTTCCCCTCTATCCCCTCTCCCAGATTTTGCTCGCCACTCTCCCAAATCTCGCTCGCTCACTCGCCTCTCTCACTTTATACAAAAACACAAATGTATAAAATGCGTTTGTGTTTGTATAAAGCGAGAGAAAATTGTATATATACATATATTTTCGTTCCCCCCTCTCCCCTCTCCCAGATCTCACTCGCCACTCTCCCAGATCTCGCTCGCTCACTTGCCTCTCTCACTTTATACAAACACAAATGTATACATTGCGTCTGTGTTTGTATATACAAATACAAATGCATATATTTTCTTTCTATACACTTATGATTATACAAATACGATCTTCCCTGCCCAGTTTTGTTTTGTCTTTCTCTCTTTCTCACTTTATACAAACACAGATTATACAATTGATCTTTTGTATATGTATACCAAAGCAGATTATACAACTGCTTTCTTTTGTATATGTATAGCGAAATATACATATTTTATGTTTGTTATGGAGCGCAATTATGCAAACTATAGTTATAACGTACAAATATGATTTTTATGTTTGTTATATGTGAAAGTTGCTCTATGATAAATTCAAAACTAGATTAACACTCTTAGGCTTTATCTTAAAATATCTAAATATGGTAGGTATTTGATGGAATATGGAAAGAAAAACAAAGAGAAAAAAAGAGTGGATTATGAGATTTAAAAGAAGGTGAAGTGAGAAGATGTGGTGGTTCTTACATTTAACTAGTCAATCCAATATTTATTTGACTATAATTTTTTTATATATTTTTAAAAATATTTTTAATCATTAATATTGTAATTTATATTTTTTTTGTATAATTTTTAAATATATATATTATTATTAAAATTTTCTTACTTAAATGATAATAATACACAGTAGGGTAGTGATTATATTAAGATTTAACTAACACTAAACTCTATAAATAGTCACTTAAAATTTTTGAGACTATTACTAACTATCGTAATTAAAAAATTAACTATACATTGAAAATTAAAATATTTAAATTGAAATAAATCATTAAATTTTAATTCAAATTAAGTAATAAAGATATTAAATTAATCATTTTTAAATTCCTTGTGAGTTGGGGAAATAACAATTATGGTCATTTTCTGGCCACAAAATTAGGGTCATTTAGTAGCTCTCATAATTATAAAGGAATACAGTATATGTTTAAATAAATGTCAATGTAAAATCATGGTATGATAACTTATTTATTGAGATTATGATAATTTAATATCATTTGAATCCATAAAGATAAGCAATCATAGTTTAATTAAACACAAACACTCAATAAATCATACTCTCTTTAATTTTAAAATATATGTGTTTTTAAAATCTCTCTTTCAAATTATTTTTATGAATAAGTATATATGTACCGTTTATGGTAAATATACCTTTAAATTTTGTGATTTAAAAACATGATGTATCCCTCATTAAAAATGCGTATATATACATTTGACTTTTAACAAATAATATAATATTTATCCGTTATCTATGCTAGTCAATTATTGGTATAGTTAATGAATGCAAGCTTCCATGGATATGATATGTTCTCCTGTTACTTTCAATGAGTCATGTAGACATCGTATAATAGATGTTTAGATCATGACATCAAGTTTGTAATATAGTAAAAAGGAAATAAATCGGTATCATATATTGTATTTGTATTATTAAGGCTGATAATTTAGCTTAATTGATACTAAATCAGTATATATATATATATACTGTATTGGTATCATAAATGTTTCTTGTTTAGAAATTACTCATTAGTCAATGATACTGTAAGAGTGGATGACTTAACCGATCGGGTTAAGATCAAACTTTATGTACTCACTAGTGGTTTATCTTTGTTATGTATGCCTTATACCCGATAAAGTATTATATGATGACTTAGCTGGTAGTATTGAGATATCAGACTCTATGTGCATATTACATGGTAATTTATGTCGATTATACTATTAAATTCCTATAACGAACTCATGAATGAAGAACAACGTTATGATGTGGATCCCTTGATTCTTCCATGTTACGATTACAATTCTATTGGTTGACCCATTTTCTCTCTTGTTATATTTTATGTTTCATTTTTCTACTTAACATACATAATAATTTCATTTGTACTTATGTCTTTTTTATTAGGGGCACTACATTTTAAATAATGTACGCAAACAAGCGATCGAGAACCATGTTAGGTTCTTCACAACCTGCTTTCGATGAGCCCCGTTTTGCTTTTATGGCCTAGTTTTATATTCAACATTCCTAATATTTTGCTTAAAGATATGTTAGGTGCCTACTTGGTAAACAATATCCACTCACGTTAGAAGTTTTATACATGGTCAGTTAGTATACTCATATGACATGTATTCTAATTTTGATTTTCATGTCACTTCATGAATTTAAAATTATGATTTATGAAAGATACTTTATTTACAAGACTTATTATTCTTTTATGTTTTTATTTCAAATTATGCATTCCTCTCATGTCTAGATGTATGACCTATGTTCATGCCATATTATGAGTTTATTCAGGCTTTCATCTATGGTGTAAGCTCGAGACCTATGAAAAGCTTAATAGTAGAGTCTTAGATTAAGTGTTCTTGAGAGCTTATAAAATTCTGTATAATAAAGTCTTAATTATTTGAGGAAATGTTACCCTTTGAGTAAGCCTTGAGAATTGATTCATGGTAACTTCCATGAACATACATTTACATTCTGAATTTGAGAGGTCCACAATCAAACATTCAAACTGTCATTATTTGGTAAATAGTGGATTAGTGGTTATTGATCATTTTATTATATCATATGATATAATACAAAGTCCAATAAAATGTTAATAATAAGGTGGTTCAATGTTTGCCACGTGTCAACTCCTCTATCACATATTCCAAGATGAGCTCTCATCCATTTCTTCTTTTTCCAACTAAAAGCTAAAATAGGCTCTTATAAATTGAAGCAAAATTGAAAGTCAACAAATGAATAGTAGGAAATCAAGTGGTAGTAGAGTCAAAATTACAATTTTCATTTTAGTGATACAATATTAATTCTCTAAGTGTGTGTTCAGTTTTAAGCTCTTATGAGGACTCATTTATTTATTTAAGCTATTATAACGATACACTCTGAATACAAGTTTTTCGTCAATGGTGAATCTATTATATTTATTTTTTTATTCGAATATGAAATTGATAATATAATCGAGCTCATGCTATATATTAAAAAACCACTAGTTTCTCATTGAAATTATCCACTGAAAAATATTTAGTGTCAATTTCCACATATATTTTGATTGAATCAGTTAGAAAAGAAAAAATAATTGTGTTTTCATACGAAAAAATTAGGAAGTGTTGTTTCAGTATATCAGCAATAATCTGTCTCTTATCATGCATTTTCTTAGTGAGTTGGTTCAATGAAAAATAGGTGGAAAAAAAATATTTCATAACGTAAATTTCACATTATTAATTCATGATGGAAAAAACCTTTGTTTCTAATAGTATCATACGGATGGACTATAAAATACAAAGGGGAACGGATAAGCCACTTGTGGAGAACTCATGCCACAAAACAATTTCATTTAACAAGATATATTACCTACCCTAGCAATATTGGTACTTGCCCCTTTATTGATTCCATCAATTCCTATACAAAAATTCAAGAAATATTTCCAGTGGCTTCTTTGAACCTTTTTGTTCCTCCAATTGCAACTACTACACAAAGAAGAGTAGTATATACTAGAGCCACATCAACAAAAAGTTCTGGTGGAAGTAGTAGTGAAGAGAAATCAATTTTGGATTTTGTCCTTGGGGCATTACAAAAGGAAGACCAATTATTAGAGACTGACACTACAAAAAAACCTCAAATTGCCAACAGATTTTCCTAACAACTTTAGTTGATTAGTATTTTACTAACAAATTACCAACATATTTCTAACCGAATTATTTTTGAAAACTTAACAACGAAATTCTAACAGATTACCAACCAAAATATTACCAACAAAATATTTTAGTTGGTAAATACGGCGGGAAAAAATGGCGCCAAATTTAGTAACTTTTTATTAATGGATTACCAACTGAAATATTACTAACGCACTTCTTTTGTTAGTAATATTACCAACGAAGTTTATATCGGTTAGTAAATATGACAAAAAATTTGTTTATATAATTTATTAACAAATTACCGATGAATTACTAACAAACCATTTACCAACGGCAATATTTTGTTGCTAAATTACCAACCAAATATAAATGTGTTGGTAAATTAGTAACGAAATGTAATTTGTTGGTAAACTTGCCAACAAATATCTAATTAGTTGGAAATTTTGCTGACGAATAAAGATTGCAGTTTGTAAATTACTAACATAATTTAAATAGTTGGTAATATACCAACCGATCATTAATCCATTGGTAATATTTACCAACATATTATTTTTTAGTTGGTAATATTACATATGAATGTTTAGTTGGATAGTAACTATTACCAACTGTGATAAAATTTATCGGTAAATTATTAAATTACTAACTGATATTTGAATAGTTGGTAAATTTACCAATTGAGAAGTTAAATTGTTTGGTGAATCATCATCTAGTGTTGAAACAAAAGTAAATATTAGATAAAAATCTTGAAGAAGCTGAAGGTGAATTTTTTTCCAGTGCACTAACGATGAAGAAGATGAAAATGTGGTTAAGAATATGGACGCTCATTGAGATGAACAAAATAATGACGCCTTATATGATTATGAATCTGAGAAAATGGAGTATTTAAAGGTGTTAGTGATGATGAGAAAGCAATTGATCACCCAATGGAAAAGTAAGGTCATTTTGACCAAAAATGACATTCCGGAGCTAACCGCGATGACCAAAAATGACTTTGCTCAATATCTATTAAGGTTTAGCCAAAATTTGACTTTGGTCAATATTTTTGGTAAACGTGCTCGGATTAGAATTCCATAGTGTGATTAGCTTTATGGAACACCATTTTTTATCTAATAGAACGGTTTGTTCGGGTTTTGAGGTTTTTATTTTCAGTTAGTGCCGTTAGGCATTTTAACTTTTAACTTTTGGCCAAAAATTTGATTTTGCTTGACATTTTTTGTAAACGTGGTCAGATGAGAATTTCGTCGGCATTGTTAGCTTCGGAAGGTCATTTTTTATCCAATAGGATGGCTGATTTAGGTTTTGAGGCTTCCATTTTCAGTTTGTGTTGCTAGGCGTTTTAACTTTTAAATTTTGGCCAAAATTTAGATTTGGTCAATGTTTTTGGTAAATGTGCTAAGATTAAAATTCCATTAGCGCGGTTAGCTTTGGAAGGTCATTTTTAGTCTAGTAGGATGGTTGGTTCGGGTTTTGAGGCTTTTATTTTCAGTTTGTGTTGTTAGACGTTTTAACTTTTAAGTTTTGACCAAAATTTAAATTTGGTCAATATTTTTTAGAAACGTGCTCAGATTAAATTTCATCAGATCGTTAGCTTCAGAAGGTCATTTTTGGTCTACTAGGATGGTTGGTTTGGATTTTGAGGCTTTTATTTTCAGTTTGTGCCGTTAGGCTAAAACTTTTAACTTTTGGCCAAAATTTGACTTTGCTTAACATTTTTTGCAAACGTGCTCAGATGAGAAATCCATCAGAGGGATTAGCTTTGAAATTTCATTTTTTGACTAATATGATTGTTGGTTCGGGTTTTGAGGCTTTCATTTTCAGTTTGTGCCATTAGGCATTTTAACTTTTAAGTTTTGGCAAAAATTTAACTTCGGTCAATATATTTGGTAAACGTCAGATGAGAATTCTTTCAGCATAGTTGTATCTGGAAGATTATTTTTTTTTCTAATAGGAATGTTCGTTTGGTTTTGAGGGTTTCGTTTTCAGTTTGTTCCGATAGGTGTTTTAACTTTTAACTTTTGGCCAAAATTTGACTTTGGTCAAAATTTTGGCAAAGGTGCTCAAATGAGAAATTTGTTAGTGTGGTTGGCTTTGAAATATTGTTTTTGGTCTAATAGGATTGTTGGTTCAGATTTTGAGGCTTTTATTTTCAGTTTGTACCGTTAGGTGTTTGTTTTAACTTTTAAGTTTTGGCCAAAATTTAGATTTGGTCAATATATTTGGTAAACGTGGTCAATTGAGAATTCCATCAGTGTAGTTGTGTTCGGAATGTCATTTTTTGTCTAATAGGATGGTTTGTTCCGGTTTCGAGGTTTTCATTTTTAGTTTGTGTCGTTAGGCGTTTTAACTTTTAACTTTTGGCCAAAATTTGACTTTGCTTAACATCTTTCGTAAACATGCTCAGATGATAATTTCGTCAGTGCAGTTAGCTTTGAAAGATCATTTTTTATCCAATAGGATGGTTGGTTCAGGTTTTGAGGCTTTTCCTTTTTCAGTTTGTGTTTTTAGGCGTTTTATCTTTTAAGTTTTTGCCAAAATTTAGATTTGGTCAATATTTTTGGTAAATGTGCTAAAGATTAAAATTTCATCAGCGCGGTTAGCTTTGGAAGGTCATTTTTGGTCTAGTAGGATGGTTGGCTCGGGTTTTGAGGATTTTTTTTCAGTTTGTGTTGTTAGACGTTTTAACTTTTAAGTTTTGGCAAAAATTTAACTTCGGTAAATATATTTGATAACGTGGTCAAATGAGAATTCCATCAGCGTAGTTGTGTTCGAAAGGTCATTTTTTTGTCTAATAGAATGTTTGGTTTTTGTTTTTAGGTTTGTGCCGGTAGGCCTTTTAACTTTTAACTTTTGTTTGAATTTGGTCAATTTTTTTGTTAAATGTGCTCAAATGAGAAATCTGTCAGTGGGCGTAGCTTTGAAATTTCATTTTTGGTCTAATTTGATTGTTGGTTCGGGTTTTGAGGCTTTCATTTTCAGTTTGTGCCGTTTGGTGTAACTCTTTTATGTTTTGGCCAAAATTTGACTTCGGTCAACAGTTTTGGTAAACATGCTCGAATGAAAATTTTATCAATGCGGTTAGCTCGGGAAGGTCATTTTTTGTCTAATAGGATGGTTGGTTTGACTTTTGAGGCTTTCGTTTTCTGTCTGTGCCGTTAGACGTTTTATCTTTCAAATTTTAGCCAAAATTTGACTTTGTAAAAAGAAATTGTAAAGGTGCTTGGATTAGAATTTCGTCAGTGCGGTTAGCTCCGGAAAGTTATTTCTGGTCTAATAGGATGGTATGTTCGTGTTGTACGAAGAAGTAGTAGAGACCTCTTTCTTTTGATTTAAGTCTACAATTGAGATGAACGTGTCTATTGAAATATGTGTATTACTATTAATATCCTTAATTTAATATCATGTACGAACTTTAAAAAAATTAGCTATAAATCTTTATTAGACCTAATTTGTATTTAGAGAAAAGCTCCAATATGTTATCGAACTATTAGAAATGACTCATTTAGTCAACACAAAATATCTACAATTCATGGATACGCAAATATATTTTATTGGAAAGTTAATTAAACTAGTTGATATATATATCAACATTATCAACATTGTATCCACATTGGATCTCACTCATTCGTGTCCAATTAAATTAACTATATCAAATAAATTAGGATAAAAAAAAGTACGAAATATTTTTTATCTAAGTTTTCACCCTTATTTTTTTTTAAAAAAACACCCACTTAACATATATTATAACTTAGTAGAGGGAATTTTAATAAATAATATAGAAACAAAAAGAGAAAACAAAAATTGATGTCCAAAAAGAGCAACAAAAACGCAGGCATATTTTTTATTTAAGTTTTCACCCTTATATTTTTTTTTTAAAAAAACCCCACTTCATAAATTATAACTTAATAGAGGGAATTTTATTATTAAGTAATATAGAAAGAAAAAAAAGAAAATAAAAATTGATGTCCAAATAGAGCAACAAAATCGCAGGCGGAATAGACAAGAACAACAATCAGCTCACTTGGTTCTTCACTAAGCTGAATGAACAAGAAAAAAATTCATCAAGAATTCCCTATGCTTAGCTAGATCGAACTGGGTAATCTTCTTACTCATCTATTTTCTAAGTTCCACTACATATCAATGATAGATCTCCTCTCAAGAGTGGAACATATTCAGCTACAAATTGCCTAAGTTTTCATCTCAAGCTCTAATCCCCAACAGTGATTTCATATATGGAGTATTTCATAGAGCAAATCGGGTCTTTAATCTTTCAAGAGTATCACAACTCATGGACTGCATCTCAGATCTACAGAAAGACCCACATCGTGTTTCTGGGTATATTTTCATCCCCATTCACCCCTCTTTTGTTCAATTAATCAGTGCATATGTTGCTTGTTCTTGTTGAGAGGTACTTAGTTTGTTGTAGATTTCAGTTCTTGTTCGAATTCCTGCATATTTTTACATTTCTAGTATTTTAATTTCATCACTTTAAAGATTGGATTTTGTTTTTGACTTTATTTGTGGTGAATAAAAAAGTATCTTAAAAGAATTGTACAAATACTTCAAATAAAAATTGGAAGAATTTATTATATTTGAAAGAAAAAAAAAGAAAAGTTGAAAAGAACAGAAAAAAACACAAAAACTTTTCCCGCTAAACTCCCCACCTCCCTAAAATACGAAGACTTGCGCCACTATTCAGTTTTTTTCTCTAATTTCTGCCCACGTTCAGCATTACTTTTTCTAAATCCTTTTCATTTTAATCCCATTTCACAGATTGTCTCCGACTACACACACTCGCAATTCATCTGTCGCTTTTGGATTCTCAGTTTCACAATCCTTTCCGCTAAGTGGTAAGTATTCTTTATCAAGCTTAGTTTCTCCTTTTTGTTTGATTCAATCAGTCAATTATAGAACTTCTGATGTGCTCTATTTGCTCATTTAATATATAGCATTCATATAGTGAATATATAGACCTGTGTTTTTGAATCCTCTTTTGTTTCATTATTTACCCTTCTTACATTATCAGAATAGAAGGTCAATAAGTAAAATGAGTTCAAATCGTCAATGGATGTACAAAAGATTAACCAAAGGTCTATATGATCCTGAATTCGTAAGGGGTGTACAACATTTTATTGAGTTTGCTATGAGTCATCCAGAAGGGAGGGATGGTGAGAGACTAAGGTGCCCATGTAACCGAAAGAAATGTCAAAATAGAAACTTTGAAAATGTTCATACTGTCCATGGGCATTTATTAAAAGAAGGTTTTGTACCGGGATATCATGTATGGTACTTGCATGGAGAAAATGAAGTTGGGAGAAGCATAGATCAAGATGAAAGGATACCATGGGATCATACTATGAATGTTGGTGCATTTGATGATCCTACACCTACTACATCATATCATAGAATGGTTCATGAGGCTGCTGGTCCCGCATTTGTTCCAGATGATATGGAAGAATTACCTAATCCTGATGCACAAAGTTTTTATGATATGCTTAAATCTGCAAATCAAGAAGTGTGGCCTGGTTGTGAAACACACTCAAAATTATCAGCTGTTTCTCGTTTGTTGCACATCAAGACTGAACACCACCTCTCTGATAGATGTTTTGATGACATTTGTCAATATGTAAATGAGATGCTTCCGCCTGATAATGTGATGCCAAAAATTTCTATGAAACTAAAAAGTTAATGAGGGGAATGAACATGCCAGTTGAAAAAATTCATACTTGTGTCAATGATTTACTGGGGAGAGGATAGTGAGCTTATAAATTGCAATAATTTTGTAGTCATCCCAGGTACAAGCCTACAAGTCAAAGATCTCTTTCAAAGAAAAAAATTGTATCATTTAAGCAGATGTATTACTTTCCTCTTACTCCGCGGCTGCAACGACTGTATACTTCCAAAGCAACTGCTTCGCACATGCGATGGCATGCTGAACATGAAGTTGAGGAAGGTGTAATGCATCACTGTTCAGATGCACCTGCCTGGAAGCACTTTGATAAGAAGCATCCATCTTTTTCAGAGGAAAGTCGTAATGTTAGATTAGGGCTATCAACAGATGAGTTTCAACCCTTTGGACAAACGGGAAAACAATATTCATCTTGGCCAGTAATTGTGACACCATATAACTTGCCTCCTTGGATGTGTATGAAAGATCCCTATTTATTTTTGTCAGTTATAGTTCCTGGGCCAAAGAATCCTAAGCAGCAACTAGATGTTTTCTTGCAGCCTTTGATTGCTGAATTAAAGAATTTATGGAATATAGGTGTCAACACATATGATATCTCTAAGAAGCAAAATTTCAAAATGCGAGCTGCTTTGATGTGGACAATCAGTGACTTTCCTTCATATTCAATGTTTTCTGGGTCGAGTACTGCGGGCAGGCTAGCATGTCCATATTGTAAGGAGAATTCTGATGCTTTTACTTTGACAAAAGGTGGTAAGCAGTCTTGGTTTGACAACCATCGTAAGTTTCTGCCACTGAATCATCCCTATAGAAAGGATAAGAGCTCATTTAGAAAGAATAGAGTAGTAACCATGCAGCCTCCCCCATTATAATCAGGTGAAGATGTCTTAAAAGAGATAGACGAACTGGGACTTAAAAAGGTAACAGAACTTGGGGCTGATATTATTAATCGTCGGATTAGTAAGTTTTCTGGTTGGAAGAAGAGAAGCATATTCTGGGATTTGCCATATTGGAGTACCAATCTCATTCGACATAATCTAGATGTGATGCACATTGAGAAGAACTTCTTCGAGAATGTGTTCAACACAGTGCTGGATGTAGATGGTAAAACAAAAGATAACCCAAAGTCTAGAGAAGACTTGAAAGAGTTCTGTCGACGACCTGAATTACATGTTGTTGATGGAAAATACCCGAAAGCTATTTACACACTAAAAGAAGAGTCAAAAAAATTGTTGTGTGAATGGGTGAAAAATCTAAAGTTTCCTGATGGATATGTCTCAAATATGGGAAGGTGTGTGGACATGAAAAAACACAAGTTATTTGGTATGAAAAGTCATGATTGTCATGTATTCATGCAAAGATTGGTTCCTATTGCATTCCGTGAGCTATTACCAAAAAAGGTGTGGGAAGCACTTACTGAGATGAGTCTTTTCTTTAGGGATGTCACTTCTACAGTAATACGTGAAGAGGATATGGTAAGACTTCAACAAGAAATACCTGAAATACTTTGTAAATTAGAGTGTGTATTCCCTCCTAGCTTCTTTGATTCAATGGAGCATCTCCTTGTGCATCTCGCTTATGAAGCAATGCTAGCTGATCCGGTACAATATCGATGGATGTATCCATTTGAGAGGTAAGATTTCATTTATATATTCAAGTACTTCATTTTTTGGGCAATTAAACTGATTTTGTTAATCACTAAGCGACAATACAAAGCTTAGAGAGGAGCCAACCAGGAACCTTCCCTTCTTAGACAACACTTAAATAACCTTACAATCCTTATGCCAATCCCTAATCAGTATCTCCAATAGAAAGTCATAACTCAAATTAAATAGGACTTAAAAACTCAAATAACCTCATGCTACTTCTTAAATAGATGCATAGGCCAGTCTTCACAACATGTAGTATTATGACATATGAGATTTTTCTAAGGAGCATATGCTGCAACACCTTAAAGTTTTATAAGTGTATGATATTTTATCTCCCCCTCCCTCCCCCATGTTTTATTTGTGTATTTAAAATGATAATCTGCCAGAATTTCAACATATGACACATCTTTCTTATCATCCAAAAAGCATATCGAGCACCTCCATGTGATTTGCTAGTCTCCAATATCTTATATAGTATGTATGGACCAAATTGATTCATAGTCTTTCCTTGTTCTAAATTCCTTTGTCATCCTTTTAGTAGACAAAGGAACTCCTAAGTATATAAATGGTAAAGCATCTATTTCATAGTACATTGAACTCAATATGTAATTCCTTTCGCCTGCCCCTAACCACTAAAATAAACTTGGTCATTTAAGTACTTCATTTTAATCATATGAATGACTAATGCCTTGAGCTTTTGTACTATTTTCAGAAATCTTCAAAAATATAAATATAATATTCGAAATAAGGCTCATGTTGAAGGATGCATATGCAATGCGTATAGAGTTGAGGAAGCTTCATCCTTTTGTTCACACTACTTCGAGCCTCATGTTTACACAAGGCATAGAAAAGTGCCACGAAATGACGATGGTGGTATAGGCGAACAAGATGGATACAATGGTAATCTTTCTATATTCACCTATCCAGGTCGAGGATTTGGGGAACTAAATAGGAGATATCTAACCGAAGAAGAACTTAAAGCAGCTCATATTTATATTTTACTAAATTGCAGAGAAGTGCAGCCATATGTGGAGTAAGATTTCAAGCTTTTGTTTTCATTTATACATTATAATTATCAAAACACTTACATATTCTTTTTCTTATATGTGATCCAAAGGAAATTTATTGACTCCCTTCATCAAAATTTTCCACGAATTACGGAGCAGGAAGTGGACAAGAAACTTGATGAAGATTTTGCATCATGGTTCACAAGATATGTGAGCACTTGTACATTATCTTTCCATCTGTACTTAGTTCACTTATAAGAAACTCTAATTTTTTTTAATTTAATAGGCTCGAGTCCACATAGATAATCAGTTCATCAAGGCGCTTGCAGAAGGTCCATGTCGATCAGCGAAACCATACACTGGTTATAATGTCAACGACTTTAAATTTCACACTAAAGGTCGCAGTTTTTCTAGAGCATCTAATAATAGTGGCGTTTGCATAAAAGGAACCAATTATAGTGCAGATGACAATGACTACTATGGTGTGCTTACTGAAATTCTTGAATTGGAGTACAAGGGCAGTACATTGATCAAAAAAACTGTTTTATTTAAATGTGAATGGTTTGACCCCACACCAAATGTAGGAATGAAGATCCACCCGCAATATAAACTTGTGGATATCAACCATAAAAGGAAATTGAAGAAGTATGAACCATTTGTTTTGGCAATGCAAGCAGCTCAAGTGTATTATGCTTCTTATCCTAGCTTACGACGTGATAAAAGTGATTGGTGGGCTGTGTGCAAAACAAAAGCTAGAGGTATTGTGGTTATGCCTCTGTCATATTTATCATCTCCTCTAGTAGATGATGCTGAGCCTTTCCAATGTGATGAAAATGGTTTAAGATTTGATGTAGTGTCCGATAGTGAAACTATTGTCCGGAATGATCCAAATGGCGAATTCATAAACTTGAGAGATGAGGATGATAATTTAGATGATGAGACAGAGTTTCATGATGAATTAGAATTAGAATCAGATGATGAAAATGAGAATGAAGAGGCGTACTATGAAAGTGGCAGTGAATAGAGTCAAAATGCTCCAATCTCTTCAAATATAGGAGTTAGAGTTACTAAAATGTAGTATATAAGTTGATTTTATATTTCGTCTCTTTTACCAGTATACTTATTTTGTTTTAATAGTTCTCCTGGTTGTTTTGTTTGAACAACTATTCCCAGTATGGTTCTAGATCTATGTTTGGAATAGTGATGAGATTATTTTATTTATAGAAGTGTTTATATATTTATCTGCTAACTAGATTAAAACTTTTTTTCTTAAATTTCAGAGGGATCTTGTTCTTGAAGTGATATATCAACTAACTATCTATTCTTGTTATAATTAGATCAATCATTATGATATTACTTCATCCACATTTAACTTTGAAATTGCAGATATGGCACCTAGGGGGGGTGGAAGTTATATATATTCTGGAAAAAGGACAGCAGATCCAGTGGCATCTCCTCTAATGTCGAGTTTCGCACGTGATCAAGCACCATCATTGCCTGAACTGCCAACACCAGTTACACCAGATTCAGTTGCAGTCAACATATCGGGACCATCTTCATCTGTGGGGATCGAAATACCAAGGAATGACATTGTATCCACAACTTCGTCAAATACAACTGATGGTACCCGCATCCCAATTGAAATCGTCATGGGACGGTAAGTGTACAATATTGTTCATTTACATTGTTTTTCTACATGCAAGAAAATAAGATGTGTTGATTTTCTTCCATACTTTTTTTTATAAATGTTTACAAGTTCTGTTGATTTTCTTAAATTGTATTAGTGGGGAATGAATTACAAATTGAGGTGTTTTTAAATCAATACAAAAAAATCATTCTTGAAGAAAGTAGCTTGTTCACTAATGTCTACACTTCTCTTATATAAGAAGCAATAGTTGAATGTGGCAACATCATATGGTAAGGAATTGATTGAATGGGGCAACAGAATTCCCCATGTGCAGTTCCCTAGAACTTTTGCTCTTGACCTATATGTTCAGATTGTGTGGCAAATTTATTGTTTACTTTGCTTTTATTGGAGTGTATGGTGTGACATTTCTTTGATATCAACAATCCTCATTCCCTGAAGTTTTTCTTATCTTTGCAGTATATCATTAGATTTCATACTAGAACTTTTTTTTACTTGTTCTAGATTAAGCTTAGATCGTATTGAATTCGAGCTCAGTATCGGCTCCTCCCAGCTAGTCATTTCAAGATATGATAATGACAGGATTATATAATTTATATCTAATCCTTGTCTCTTTGATAACGCTTTCATATGTGTCATATGTTTCTTCCTTACTGCCTCAACCTCTTTAAGATCTTATATTGTCGCTAAAGAAACTGATAATACACTTTAGACACTGCTTGATGTTTATAAATAAA
>NW_026036147.1:0-4614 GCF_019186545.1 Solanum stenotomum
ACCCTCCTTGGACACCACGTGCCCCAATAAGGCTACAGACTCAAGCCAAAACTCGCACTTTGAGAACTTGGCATAAAGCCGATGATCTCTCAAAGTCTGGAGCACTATCCTTAAATGTTGCTCATGCTCACTCCGGCTCCGCGAGTATACCAGTGTGTCATAAATGAAGACGATGACAAATAAATTAAGTTATGGCCTGAACACACGTGTCATCAAGTCCATGAAGGCAGCAGGGGCATTAGTCAACCCAAAAGACATCACAAGGAACTCATAGTGGCCATAACGGGTCCTAAATGCAGTCTTAGGGATGTCTGCTGCCCGAATCCTCAGCTGATGGTGCCCGGACCTCAAATCAATCTTAGAAAACACGGCGGCACCCTGAAGCTGATCAAACAAATCATCAATACGAGGCATGGGGTAACGGTTCTTCACCGTCACCTTGTTCAGCTGCCTGTAGTCAATACACATCCTCATAGTCCCGTCCGTCTTCTTCACAAACAGAACAGGTGCACCCCAAGGCGACACACTCGGATGGATAAACCCCTTACCTAAGAGATACTCTAACTGAGCACTGAGCTCCCTGAGCTCTGCAGGAGCCATCCGGTAAGGTGGAATAGAAATAGGACGGGTGTCAGGCTCCAAATCTATGGCAAAATCAATGTCACGATCTGGAGGTTGGCCAGGTAGGTCTGTAGGGAACACATCTGCAAACTCTCTAACCACAGGAACTGAGTCAACTGAAGAGTCATCTCTACTCACATCTCGCAAATTAAGCCAAATAAGCTAAACACCCAGAAGCAACAAACCGTCTAGCCCGTATAAAAGAGATGATCCCTGTCGGTGTGTGACTATAAGCACCCTGCCACAACACTGGGGAAATGCCAGGCATGGCTAAAGTAACGGTCTTAGCGTAGCAATCCAAGACCGCATGGTAAGGGGATAACCAGTCCGTGCCCAGAATCACGTCAAAATCAACCATATCTAGCAAAATAAGATCAACTCTAGTATCACAACCCTGGATAGTCACTAAGCAAGATCGCATTATCTGATCCACTACTAAGGACTCACCGACCGGTGTCGAAACATGAACTGGCTCTGCCAAAGACTCAGACCTCACACCCAATCGAGGAGCAAAATAAACAGATACATACGAGAATGTGGACCCGGGATCAAATAATACTGTAGCAGGCTGATGGCATAATAAAAGTGTACCTGTGATAACATCCTCAGATGCCTCAGCCGTCACCCTCGCCGGGGCTGCGTAGAAATGGCCCTGAGCACCTCTGCCCGATGCATCTGATCTACCACCTAGCCTACCTCCTCGAGCTCCGCCTCTGGTACCCTGTCGGCTGTCTCGACGACCTTGGTCCTGACCACCACCCCTAGCTAGAGGGGGCACTGCTGAAACTGGTCTTGGTGCAATGGGAGCTGGTACAATCGCTCCTCGCCCTCGCCTGGGGCACTCTCTGGACCAATGGTCAAGAGCACTACATTCAAAACACCCCGAAGCTGAACGCCCTGAAGTAACCCGACTGCGGTAGGAAGGGAGGGAATCTGATCCCCTCGATCTCTGGCCCGTACTAGGACCACCCTGGTGATACTGGCCTCCCTCAGAAGCAGGTAATGCCGCCTGAACAGGCCGACTGGACTGACCCTGCTGGAACCTCTGGCGGGGCCTATCATAGGAGTTTCTCCCTCTAGTCTGGGACCCGCTGTAGCTGCCCTGGTAGCGTGCCCTCTTATCGCTGCCCCCTTAGACCTCGCGATGAATATGCTCCATGGATCGGGCATGGTCAACTACATCAAGATATGAACGGCCGACAGAAACTAAATGCTCTGTGTCGACCCTCAGACGATACCGCAACCCACGTACAAAACAACGAACTATCTCCTCCTCTGTGGGTAGGATCATGGTAGCATGTCGAGACAACTCATGGAATCTCGTCTCGTACTCTGAGACGGTCATAGGGCCCTACTCCAATCTGGAGAACTGATCACGAAGCCTATCCCTGACGCTCCGTGGCATGAACCGGGCTAAGAAAGCCTCTGAGAACTCACTCCAAGATACAGGAAGCGATCCAATTGGCCTGGACTCTCGATACGAGCGACACCACTGCCTGGCTAGCCCACGAAACTGATGAGCAGTACAGTCGGCTCCTCTCGACTCCAAGAGGCCTAATGACTGTAGCTGCTCCTTACAACTGAGCTGGAACTCGTAGGCATCCTCCCCCATCGCCCTTGAAAATATCGGCGGTGCCAACCTCTGGAATACCCCGGGCATCTTCTGCTCGCGCAGTGGCATCTCCCCGTCCTTTAAGTCTGACACGACAGCCACATGAACTGGTGGCGGCTGAACCTCTGGTCCCGCTGCGGCAGGCTGACCCTGCGGCGCTGGAGCTGGTGCTGCTGGGACTGGTGCTGGTGCTGGTGCTGCTGGGGCTGGTGCCTGTCGCATCTCCCCAATAGCTGCTACTATCTGAGTCAGTAGAGCATGAAGATCAGGAGCTGCAGCTGCAGCTGGTGCAGGTGGTGGCTGGGCTGGCCCCGGCCCTACCGGCTGTGGAGGTACATATGCTGCCTGAGGCTCCTCCTCCCTATCTCGGGCTGGTGCTATCGCCCTGCCTCGACCTCGGGGTCGGCGTCTACCCAAAGCTGAGGCTCTGCCTACAGACCCGGTTGCGCCACCCCTGGCCACGCCACCTCGCGAGCGAGCCATCCTGCGAAAGAGTGAAACAAGTAAGATTTCCAGAAACCAATAAGACACACGAGGCACGAAAGTGAAACAAAAGAGGAAATTTTCCTAAGGACATCCTGTAGCCTCCCGAAGATAAGTTACGGACGTCTCCGCACCGATCCGCAGGACCTTACTAGACGTTCGCTCTGTACAAGTGACACCGATAAACCTGGGGCTCTGATACCAACTTGTCACGACCCGATTTCTCAAGTCATGATGGCACCTACTATAACCCACCAGTAGGTAAGCCAACCCGTAACCCGGAACAACAAGTAATGGGTCTGAGGGTAGAAACTAAACAAGAGTAGGAAACTAACAATATAAACAGGCGGAAGCAACCCAAAAACATATATACAAATAAAGATCCCTCCCAGAACCTGGAAGTCACTAGTACAGAGCTACTAACAAAATGAGTACAAGTCCCAAAAGTGGACAATAGAGACTAGACTGTCTCGAAAGGTAAAAGACAAGTCTATATATACAGATGGAGACTGAAATAGTACAAAACGTCATGTGCTCACTCCCGTCTCCGGATCAGTCTGCTCCAAGCTCGATCAACGCTGACTACTAGTGCCCGGACCTGCATCACGAAATAGATGCAGAGCATAGCATGAGTACCAAAACAACCGGTACCCAGTAGGCATCATAGGCCGATTGAACTTAAAAAGTAAAGGCAATATGAAAAGAAGGAATAATACAAACCGAGGGTCAAGAACTAAAATCTAACTAACAATGGAATGCACACGAGTGTACAAAGAACTAACTAAAGTAATCTATAAGCTAACTACACCTAACTGGACCCCCATAAGCCCAGAAGGTACACTCGTGCGCAAGTTAAATAAAAACCCAAACGGACCCCCATAAGCCCGACGAGTATACAGAATAACTATAACTAAAAAGATTTGCATATACGAACCCAAGAATGAAGAACATCGAACCAGAACCTCAACCCTAATTAGTAGAATCTGACAGTACGGAGGCCGGACCTCGAACCGGATGCTCACAACGGATACCCAAGTAACCAATCACAAGTAACAAGTATAAGAGGCCGGAACTCTAACCGGATGCTCTATATAAGTATTTGGGCAATAGAGGCTAAACTTAAACCGGATGCTCTATATAAGTATCTGGGCAATAGAGGCCGAACCTTAAACCGGATGCTCTATATAAGTATCTGGGCAATAGAGGCCGGACCTTAAATCGGATGCTCTATATAAGTATCTGGGCAATAGAGGTCGGACCTTAAACCGGATGCTCTATAAAGGTGTCAATGTAGCTGCTGAAAGAGTCCTAATCGATCCACACTCATAAATGTCCGTGGAACGCCGTCCATACTTAGCCAATCAATGTAAGTCCTTGGAACCAAATCGAAAATCAAATTCAAATCGCGAAGTAGAATTAGTGTCGTTGACGTAACTCGTGAAGCCGTAACATCGGGGAAAATAAGGATAAGTAAAGTCGGAGAAAGCGTATCGCCTAGCTAAAGCCCAATCTGTCAGACTCTACTCTGCTACACCAGTCTACAGGGATCTAAGTCGGCCGAGCGGCGTCGGGGCAAAACTAAGGCCTATCGGATCCGAATCATGTATTTCTAAGGCAAGCCCTAGTCAAACCTAAAGTAAGGCCCAACATGCTTCAAATAAACAATAATTAAGCATGCAAGCACTCCACATAGCGAGGAGGGTCCGTTAATAACACAAAGCATGCTCACAGTTACCCGATAATTCCGAAAATAGGCCGAAAACATGATTTCTTAACACCTATGCAAAATTCAATAACTACACAACCCAAATCCCTACTAATCAACATGCATTCACATTCTCGAGCTCAATCTAAGAGAGGAAAACCGTAGCCTACCTGTAGGCCGATCACACGCGCTC
>NW_026036147.1:4659-5044 GCF_019186545.1 Solanum stenotomum
CTCGAAACGCTTCCCCGCTATCAAAAATAGAGTCACAACGTTAATACGGTCATTTAGACACCAAAATCACAACAAACGGAGACGGGTCAATTTTGGAGTCAAAACGGGAATCGTGGGACCCGCGCAGGAAATTCCGAAATTAACCCCAAAAGTGGGTCCTAACCTGTTCCCCCAGCTCATGTCCCATAATGGGACACAATTCGGGGCTCGGGAACAACACAATACCAACATACAACTAAAACCCAAATTTTCTCAAAAATCGAAATGGGACAGCAGTGTATTTACCAAAAACGAGCGATCTACAGTAAAATCTAACAACACCACAATGTTCTCCTCGAAAAACCACTAAAGATAGCATCAAAAATCAGAAAAATCGGATCTAAAA
>NW_026036148.1:0-506 GCF_019186545.1 Solanum stenotomum
ACTTCAAACGGCCATAACTCAAGCCTCGGTTGTCCGTTTCAGGCGATTTTTTTTTTGAATCCGCGTATTTTGTCGAGATCTACGCAACCAAACTGCCTAAAGGCGGTTTGCGCATGCCGATTTTCCCAAAAATGCCTTTTACTGATTCTTACGCGCGTCGAAATATGACGAAAAAAATAAAAGGAAATTTAGAGAAAGGCGATGGATTCTTCATATAGGTCGCGAAAAAATACGAGGTTTCAAAAAAAAGATTGCGTCAAACGGACGTTCGGGCCGAAAGTTACGGCCATTTGAAATTCAGCATCTTAAAGGTGGAAGGTGGCTTTGAATTTAGGAAACTTTAAACGGCCATAACTCGGGCCTCGGGTGTCCGTTTCAGGCGATTTTTTTTTGAATCCGCGTATTTTTTCGAGATCTACGCAACCAAACTGCCTAAAGGCGGTTCGCGCGTGCCGATTTTCCCAAAAACGTGTTTTGCTGATTCTTACGCGCGAGCGGAAGTATGA
>NW_026036149.1:0-526 GCF_019186545.1 Solanum stenotomum
GTGAGGTATTTCCATACCTACCTCTTGTTTTCTGTTTTTATTTAGGAATATTGGGTATTTTTAGCTATATATGTGTTTGATCTTGTTTTGTTGAGATTTGAGCTTGTGGCTCCTTATTTTGAATGGAAATGGTTTTTGACCAATTTTGAAAAATTTATGCCACCTCTTTTGTGTGTGATTGCGGCTATTCTTGTGCAAATTTGAGTGTCGGTGATTATCAATACCGATGACTTAAATAGTATTCTTAATTGAACGAAATGAATGTGCGACTATGATGAGGCTAATGAAGTTGCATAAACAATGTGTGAACTTTTAGCATCTCCTTGTGACTAGGCGGTTACAGAATGAGCCACTTGTGATGAACATTGCACACTAGCGAAAGTGTAGAGTCTTGTTTGATATTGGTGATAATGCCTTGTGTGTTGAAATTACTTTGAACCATTGTGTTATAACACCTAGAATTTTCCCCGTTAGTCCGTTGACTAAGTGAGGCAAGAACTTGAAATGATCTTAGGCAACGATTTTG
>NW_026036150.1:0-234 GCF_019186545.1 Solanum stenotomum
AATCCGCGTATTTTTTCGAGTCCTACGCATCTAAAGGCGGTTTGCGCGTGCCAATTTTCCAATAAATGCGTTTTACTGATTCTTACGCGCGAGCGGAAATATGATGAAAAAAATAAAAGGAAATTCAGACAAGGGCGATGGGTTCCTCATATAGATCTCGAAAAAATACGAGGTTTCAAAAAAAAGATTGCGTCAAACGGACGGTGTAGCCGAAAGTTACGGCCGTTTGAAATT
>NW_026036151.1:0-351 GCF_019186545.1 Solanum stenotomum
CCAGACTAAAATCATAACACCATAAAAAACAAATTAATATCTGCTCAGCAAAAGACAAAAATAACACATTTCCAAGTTTTCACTTACTGCTTAATTTGCCTGTTTGTTAATAATGTCCTACATGTTTGCATCGTTTTTGGCTTTACTGTTTCCTCTACACTGCTGCTTCTTCCTACATGTATATACTTGTGCTATCCTTTTCTTTTCCCCTTTCGCCTGTCACCTACTAATAGAATTTTCCCTAGGTTACCCAATGTTTTTGACAACTACTTTTGCACTTTTGGGTGGTAATACAGGTACTTTGACTTCCTGCACTATATCAATTACAATTACATTCTTTTCCACTTCCAT
>NW_026036152.1:0-711 GCF_019186545.1 Solanum stenotomum
TTGTTGATTGAAATTGTTGTAAATGAAATATCTCTTGAAAAACATCTTACCCATGCTTAGATAAGTTCAAATATGAAATTTCATCAAAAACGGAGTTAAGATCGACCTTGAAATTCTCAATTTGTCAAACTTTAACTTTACCGGGAAGGTCCAAATTGTACGCGGTTAATATGATGAAAATAATCGATGGACCAATTATTTTATGTTAAAATCAGTTTACCCATAACATAAGGATCGTAAATATACCTTTTTCATCAAAGAGGGAGTCCAAATCGATAAAACCCCAATTTTTTCCAAGAGATTTACGGATATGAAAAAAAAGCAGATAAAGAAATTATGAGAAAATTTCGAATTGATGATTGAATACTAACCCTCATATTAATTCAAGAAGAAACCCGCAAGAATCACTCCATTCCGATCTCTAGAACTCCCGATATGCTCAAAATACCAAATGAACACAGTCTGATATTTTTATGACAGTACATGACTGTTATGCATCAGAAAAACAACAGTTAATCTTTCACTTAAAAGGCCGTAATTTCCTCATACGATAGTGAAATGACCCGATTCTTTTAGGTAAATGTCTTAAATAATGATACGGACCTGCTCGTTCAATCGGAGCTCAATTTCATGCTCATTTGCCCAGTCAAATATCATTTCTACTCGGTAAACAATTATTTCTCATTTGCGATAAAAGTCCAATCTCGGGTT
>NW_026036153.1:0-5241 GCF_019186545.1 Solanum stenotomum
TTCGGGCATTTTTGGGGTCGTTTCAACAAACTCAAACACACACTCGTTAGGCTCAGATCACCTACTAGTTTTCTGGGTCGTTACATTATCTCCCCCTTAGGAACATTCGTCCTCGAATGACACTTTAAACACTTTAAGGGATTAAAAACTCAAGACTAGAATCCCATCATGCATGCAACATCATAATCAATGCACAAAACTTAGGAGGAACCATCAACTCCAACTCAAACATAGTGCATGCAACTCAAGAAAGTAGGAACTACATCTACAACTCATTACGCATGAAAACTTCAACATTTCTCATTTCATCGGAGGAATTAACTTCTCCAACTAAAATCATGCTCATCATCACATCATTAAGTACATTATGCAATTTCTCTTAAAAGCACCTTTAGGCATGTTCAACAATTCACCTAATGAAACATATAGGCCACTCATACTAAATGCACATCAACATGAGGAACATAAATCATAAAACTCATTTTCTGGTTTAAGCATGAATTCATCAAGAACATGCATAACACAAGGAGGCCATGGAAACACATAATCACACATAACTCCAAAACATGAAACAAGCTACAACGAACTCTTGGTCTCAAGCTGGAATAGGATAGAAGAAAAGATATAAGGCTATCAGAACTCTCAACAACCTTACTATTCAACTACCATCTCCCCCCAGGAGTGAACGTCATACCAAAGCTAACATGAAAAATAGCACAGGGACCTTAACAAGACATTCACAACCATAAGGAACTATCAACATACCGGTGCCTTACTAGGACACCAGTCCTCAACATTTTTTCATGGATGGAACTTCTTTACCATTCTATTTCTTAACTTGCTTGTCTAAGATCCCAACTGGTGTTTCTAAATTAGGAAGGCCCTCATTAAGCAATTCTTGCTCACAAACAACCTTACCAACACCACTCAATATCTCATATGAGTTTACCAAACTGGGTCAAAACATCTCAAACTCACTACACCTCATAAAGTGAGAATTTCGAGCAAACCTAACTCATGTACATCAAAACACCCAACGACCTTGCTATCTAAGAACATTATCTCCTCCTTGGGAGTAAGCCTATACAAATTCTTTACAACATCACTTCTTTCAATTCTAAGGTTGGAGCAAGTCCTGACTAAACCTTCACACTCATCATCCAAGATGATTCTAAACCAAGGTAAACTACACTTCTACCCTTCTTAGAGGAGTCTACTTACTTCACACATCTAGGCATTTCTAAAACACCTTATTCATCAATCCTATCAACATACCTAAAAACTCATCATGACTAAGTCGGGTTCTAACATCATCTAAACATAACCATAAAGTAAACCATTCATACTTGAGACAACATCACAGTCTATCAAGTCACATTGCCATAATTGGCATCACAACCAACCTTTTCACC
Organism: Solanum stenotomum; assembly: GCF_019186545.1. Lineage (NCBI taxonomy): Eukaryota > Viridiplantae > Streptophyta > Magnoliopsida > Solanales > Solanaceae > Solanum > Solanum stenotomum. Next base: position 1,413 of record NW_026036153.1, read on the forward strand.
CTCAATCTTTGTAGCATAAGCCCTTCAAGTGGTCATACTCTAAAGACCAGCGGATAAGGAATAAGAGAGAGACCTTATAGAGTTAAACTTTATGGCACAACTTGAAGAATGAAGAAGTGAGATTTTCCTAACATCCAATAGCCTCCTATTCATAAATGTGGCATGCTTCACATTTATGAACAAGACTCTACTAGACGTGGTTTGAGACATCCTAAAAAAATCCAAAAATCTTGTGCTCTATACCATATTTATCACGACCCAAAGGTACCCCCTAGATGCAACACGGCGTACAAGACTCCGAAAAGTCTCATACAATCCTCATAGCATTCTTGAACATAAGAGAATCAGAAAATAATGCGGAATTTAACACTTTTTTTACAATCGAAGTCATTTTTCATAAAAACCAAGAAGAAGTCCTTCTAAACTTTGTCTCAAACCATCTACAACACTTTGAATAAACTATTGGACATATCTCATACAAAAGCTCTAAACATAAAGTAAAGGACATAAAAGGAAATAGTGGGTTCATCCTCGAAACTATGAGGACTCACCAAACCTTCATCTCCTTGATCCTTAGAAACCTATCCTTCAAGTATAGAACATAAAATCCCTAAGCCCTACCCTTTGGTAACAATGAAGAAATATGGGTTAGCACATTTAATATACTAAGTATGATAGCCATGTAAAAACCATGCTTAAAAAGGGTATGTTAGTTGACAACCATACATATACCAATTTTGAGAAAGCTTCATGAACATAAGTATAAGAGGCATAAGATACAACATAACCAACACATAAGTCATTTCATCACATTAAAACATAATCAATGATATAAGCCATTTTATCCCATTAAAATTTCACCTTAAGTAACCCCAAGCTATACTTTGTGCAATGTATGAATAGCGTCCCATACCACCATCCATACTAAGTACCACATTAAGTGAACTTACCATTCTTCCTTTTCATCATTAGACAATACTCATACATGAGCATCATAAACATTCCATAAGACATAACAAGGAAGTAACTCATAATACAATCCAAGTATAGCATGCATCATCTCATTAAGCACATAAGTCAACATTCTTCATTAGTCTCATAAAGATCACTTTCATACGTTAGTCATTAAGACATTAGAGAACTCACTTTAACCCAAAGCCTACTCATGCGATGAATGGATGACATCCCATACAGCCACCCACACATCATAGAACTTCTCAAGCAACCATAGTGCACATCTCACATAATGGGAATAAGCATTTAACTGACATAGACCATGTGAGCTTAACTTGGAATCTGGTGTCATAAACCCACATCGTAAAGAGGTGGTCTACTTGCCTAAGGTAAGACCGGTAACATTTTAGCTTAGGCGGATCCACTAGCTAATATCCTATGTGGCACATAGTTATGAGATAGGAAGATTTTCATTGGAACTCTAACCTAACATTGGGAGAGTTTCCATCTTAGAATATCCACTCAGTGCTTAGCCTCCATTCCCATAGAGCATTTCATTCACTTTATATTATTTTACTTGGGAGGAATGCCATTGACCTATCGACCCAATTTACATCATTACACATGAAAGGAATGCCATAAGCCTATCGATTCATGGTACATTATTAGGATAGTTCTTGAGTCCTCATTAATGGAATGCCATAAGACTATCGATTCATGGTACATTATTAGGATAGTTCTTGAGTCCTCATTAATGGAATGCCATAAGCCTATCGATTCATGGTACATTATTAGGATAGTTCTTGAGTCCTCACATTATTATACACATGAAAGGAATTCCATAAGCCTATCGATTCATGGTACATTGAATCATTAGGAAAGGAATTCCATAAGCCTATAGATTTATGGTACATCAATCCACATTACTTTCATTTACACAAGAAGAGGATGCCTAAGCCTACCAATTCAAGATGTAACATTACATTGAGGAAACCCTTCACATTCTATCATCATCATTCATGAATGCTAATTGAGAATATTCTTTCAATAATAACACAATTACATTCTAAACATGATCATAATACTTTCACTGAGATTACATACATATACTTCACATTATGATCCTACATACATCCTTCATGAAATTGCCCTCCAAGGCTATGAATCAATATCAACCAAAATATCTTGAATACTACATTAGATAAGGAAATTAACATGATTCAATAACTAATTTAATATAAACATAAACAATTCAACATACTTTCATGATCAATTAATTCCCAATCACAAATCACAACTTAGGATTTTTGGGGAAAACATGGGTTCATAGGAGAAATTCACCATAATTCATCATTAATTCAACAATCCATTCATAATTAATCATATATAAACCTTTGAAAATGTTTTGGAATAGAACCTATGCATAGATTGAAACCCTAGGTTTTTGGGGGATTTTGGAGACTTGAAATCATCTTTTGATTGGGCTCCTTGAATGAAAATTAATCAAGTATGAATACTAACATACCTTTAGGGAAGAAAATCTACCAAAAATTAGTGAGAATGGTGAGATCTTGACCTTGAAAGCTTGACTCCTTCATCTCCAATGGTGGTTTCTAGAGAGAGAATATTTGGAGAGGTGGGTAGTTTCTAATTTGTGTTTTGGAATAATGAATTGAAAAAGGAATTTTAATACTTTTAAAAGCCTTAAAATACTGTAATTAATCAATAATATACGTCCCGTAACTTAACTAACCTTAAAAGGAATTTACGAAATCACCCTTACCTTGGTCGAGTCTTGGACAACAACACAGATGTGACCTACCAACCCCCCACCCATGGACCGTGGGTTGCTCCACAGGCCATACTGGCTCCTCGTGGTTTGGTTATCCAACCTAAATTTTGGGGCCTTGACCCACGGAGGCCATCCATGGGGAGTGGATGGACCTACGGGGCATAGGTCCCATCCGTAGCTCACATAATTTTTGGCAGATTTTTGGTTTCTTTGGGTCTTGGGGGTTAGGATTTAGGGTCATTCTCAAGGACCCCTTGGTTGGTCCTTGGGGAGTCGTACCTTGATGTTTAACACCTAAGCCTCTCAATTAAAGCTTGGAAAGACAATTCACAACTTGAAACCCCATAACAAACTTAAACACACACTCGTTAGGCTCTAGTTTCACCTACTAGTTTTTCGGGTTAGTTAAATTTACTCTGTAGATTAAATAAGTATAGAAAGTTTAATGTTGAGTGAAACATTAAGTCTGTTTTAAGATGAAAAAACTGCCCTTAACTCTAAGATGTCTGAAATGGGTGTTAGGGTGAGTATTTTGGAAGCTGAGAGTATTCAACTTGAAGAGGAACCTGGTACCTCTGAGGGTGCAAAAACTAAACTCAATAGTTTTGATTTTGAGTTATAGGAAAGTCTGAAAGTTTCTGTGTCCAAACTAGCTGCCTCTCTTGAAAAATATTCACAACTAGTAAGGGACCTAAGTCAAGTCAAAGTAGAGTTAAGCCACTCCCTAAAATGGACTGACTCATCTAAGATCCTTTCAAACTTATCAAATCAGAAATTCAACAGGAGAAAAGGTCTAGGGTGTAAAAAGATAAAACCTCCTTACCACCCTCATAGCAAGTATGTGTCTGTTTCTGATAATTTGTTGTGCACTTATTGTTGAAAAAATGGTCACTTTAAAAGAAATTGTGAGTCTCTAAAAAAGGCAAAAGAAAATCAAGAAAAATTCCTTAAAACAAAAAAAGGGAAAGTAAGAAAATAGGGGGTACCTGGTCCTAGGTATCGTTTTAGCAAGAATAAATTGCCCCCTTGGACCAGAAGGTTTCGGATCAAACCTTTTGATAACAACAAGGTTAAGGGAGATCA
>NW_026036154.1:0-207 GCF_019186545.1 Solanum stenotomum
TTACATATATATATATATCTGTGTGTATGTATGTATGTATACACACACATATATATACATAATTATTTTAATATAAAATCACCTCTTGAGGTTGATTTTATTAATTAAACATATATATATATATATATATATATGTATAACATTAAATTTTAAGAACACAAAATGGTCCTCCGGAAAACGATTTAAATAAAAGTAAATCAAAATAGA
>NW_026036155.1:0-642 GCF_019186545.1 Solanum stenotomum
GGGCATAGGATTTTAAGTTTAGGGTTTTCTCTAGGGCTGATGGTTTTAAAGGGTTTTTTTTCCGGGTATTATAGTTGTAGGTGTTTAAATGGATTTTAGGGTTTAGGGTTTCTTAGGGTATATTATTTAGCGTTTAGGATTTCATAGGGTTTGGTTTTTTTAAGGGTTTTTAGGATTTAGGGTTTTGGGCTCAAGATTTTCTAGTGTTCTGTTAGGTTTAGAGTAATATTTAGGTATAGGGTTTTAAGGTGTTTAGGATTTCTATGTTTTTTAACGATTAAGTGGTTCTTAGATCTTAGGGGATTTATAGGGTTTTTTGGGTTTTGGGTTTTTAAAAGTTCAGGGTTTTAAAAGTTTTTTAGGGTTTCTTTTAATTCATAAAGTTTAGGGTTTCTTAGGGTTTAGCCTTAAGGTTTAGGCAGAATGGTTTAAAATTTCTTTGGGTATAAGGTCTAAGTTTTTATTTAAGGGTTTTTAAGGTTTAGGGCTTAAGTATTTATTGGATTTTTTAGGTTTAGGCTTTTAAAAGGGGCTTTCATGATTGTTATGATTTTTTACTGTTTAGGGGTTCTTACGGCTAAGGGTTTCAAATTTAGAGTTTTTAGGTATTAGGAATAATAAGGAGGTTTTTAGGTTTAGTGT
>NW_026036156.1:0-383 GCF_019186545.1 Solanum stenotomum
CTTTCAAGGTCAAATGAGCCCAAGAGCAGGTAAACCCCAATTTGGCCGATTTTCGTGTCCTATAGGTCACCATCTTTTTCGGTGATCCAGAATTTCGACATCATTTTTGCCAAAATTTTACCTGGACATCCGTTAAGACCAAACCTATGGTGCCAGTTGGCCCGCACGGCCAGAATGCCCTATTTACAAGGTCAAACGATCCCTAGAACAGGTAAACCCCCATTTTACCAATTTTTGTGAGCTATAGTCCACAGATTTTTTGGTGATCCAGAATTTCGACTTCATTTTTGCCAAATATTTACCTGGACGTCCTTTAAGACCTTATCTATGGAGCCAGTTGGCCAAAATGGCCTACTTTCAAGGTCAAACGAGCACTTTATTAG
>NW_026036157.1:0-167 GCF_019186545.1 Solanum stenotomum
TGCGTCGAACGGACGTTCAGGCCGAAAGTTACGGCCGTTTGAAATTCAGCATCTTAAAGGTGGAAGGTGGCTTTGAATTTAGGAAACTTCAAACGGCCATAACTCGGGCCTCGGGTGTCCGTTTCAGGCGATTTTTTTTTTGAATCCGCGTATTTTTTCGAGATCTA
>NW_026036157.1:238-360 GCF_019186545.1 Solanum stenotomum
CGTTTTACTGATTCTTGCGCGCGAGCGGAAATATGATGAAAAAAATAAAAGGAAATTCAGACAAGGGCGATGGGTTCATCACATAGATCTCGATAAAATAAGAGGTTTCAAAAAAAAGATTG
>NW_026036158.1:0-1072 GCF_019186545.1 Solanum stenotomum
GTTCATGAATTACACTTGCTAGGTCAGTAAAACAAATAATCATGCTTCAGTTTTCAAATGTCACATTATCAGTATATAATTGTTACATTTTCTGATTTTGCATGTTAGTATTTTGAGCTATTCAACATTTCAATATTTCAGTCATAATGTTTCATATACATATTCAGTTGGGAGTAGACTTAACACTGAGTTAGACTAGGGTTCAGTATACTTGTATAGTCCTAGAAATACGTGCCTTTGTAAGAGTATAAGTCCCCTCTGATGGGCATCAGATTTAGTGATCACGCTAGTCATGCCTCTATATCTATGGCAATATATATTGGGTCCTCTCGATGGGGCGTATACATCGGACTTCACGTTTAGCTCACGTGGTTTTATGTCGGTTAATAGTAGCTCCCACTGTCAAACTCTAGTGCATTTGACCAGGTTTTTAGTTATACTTCAGTATTCAGTCTCAGCATGTTATGTTAATAATCAGTACTTGGTCATTGCATTCAGTTCAGTTCCTTTCAGTATATTTAAGTACTATTATTCTGTTTAGATTATGTCCTTGATCAGTTATGCTTTGTTCAACTATTATCTATGTCCTGCGTGCTCAGTATATTCCAAGTACTGACGCATATTTTGCGCTACATCCTTTCATGATGTAGGTTCAGGTACACAGTATTCAGATCATGCATAGATCGATACTCGATCCGTATTCAGCAGCTTTAGTGGTGACTCCTCATACTTCGAGGACAATAGACATATTTTTCATTTTAGTCTTTTATTCAGTTTTCAGTCTTGCTAGAGTTAGCTGGGGGCATGTCCCAGTAACTCTAGTCAGTTAGAGGCTTTTCAGACATAGTACTAAAATCAGCTTGACTTGTTAAGTTTATCTTTCAGTATTGTTAAACTCTTAGTATGTTTTTATACTTCAGACTAGTTGGGTATTCCCCACTTTCAGTTATCAATTGATTTAGCTTCCACATTAGTTCATGTTTTCATTTAGATATCTTTCAGTATGCTTATGATATGCCAACTTCAGGGTTAGCTTGGGATCACTCGTGATTCTAGGTCCTGTGTTACATCA
>NW_026036158.1:4494-5856 GCF_019186545.1 Solanum stenotomum
AAAAATTGACAATGTTATTTATTTATCTTCTGAATATTAGAGACTCTATTCTTACACACTTTTAGAGAATCTTGACGATTTTCATAGTAATATGTGATTGAATGGATACTAATTTAAAATTTTTAAAAAGTGAAAACTAAAGTAAAACATTACAAAATAAAAGTATAAAACACAAGAAATTTTAAGAATGCTTGAATGGAGCATTATAAAAGTAGAAAGAAATGTTTAATATGGTATAATAAAGTAAGTTAAATTTAGCATGATAAGGTAAATATCTTTCTTCCCCATCTCGCTCCCTTTTTCATCATTTAATTTTCACGCATTTTAGGAATTAATTTATATAATATAGTCGATCCGCTAAAATTCTTATCAATGTATTTCTGTCCTCGATATCTTTGGTTGGTTTAGTCTTTACTTCTATAATCAATGAAATATTTATGATTCTTTTACAAAGAGCATGTCGAGGGGGCTACTACGCTCACCACACACTTGCATTACTACCTGAACTTCTTCTTTATATTTTGAACCCCTGAGCAAAAATCATGGATCCGCCATTGTTCATAAGCCTACCAGAATTCTTGTGTAATTTAAACCTTCTTAGGTTGTTTAAGTTATTAAGTAGGTGTACTTACATGCTATTTGAAATCTTTATACGTTCCATGTACATAGTTGCATTTCACGAGTCATGAAGATGCCTATTTAGGTCATAGTCTCAAAGTCAATATGTGTATGTGCTATATGTATTAGATAGACTCGTTATGAGCCCAGTCATCTTTATATGTGTTTATGATTATGGCTTATTGATTTAACGTTTCAAACACACCTCATCAAATTCTAGGTGTTCAACGATCGTAAATCAGTATAAAATCCAACTATATGAGTTGGGGTTGAATGCGGTCTAATTTGCCATAGAAATAAAAATTATCGAATAAAGACATCATTCAAATTGAGGGGTGACACGAATGTCAAATGAGGGTTTTGGTTTTGATTAACAACTACAAACAGTCACAAACAATACGAATTAACAATAATGAGATGAATTCTTGGGATATGATCGATTATAGGCAAATATAGACATATGGGTAATTGCAACTATTAGTAGATAGCTAGATATTAGTGAGTAGGCTAGACTATAAGGGAGGTAATTTTCTCTCGAACAATTACCCCGAATCAAGTGATTTCTCTTGAACATCAACAACCATGCAAATTAAGAACAACCCACACCTTAATCCATTTACTCTTTCGAGCTAAATGTGTAGGAAAGGGTTTAGGATTCACTCTGTCGAGCTAAACCCAGGTCATCCCAATATCCACAAACCATCAATCAAAAATCGTAGTTATAAAACCTCTCTCTCGAGCAAG
>NW_026036159.1:0-654 GCF_019186545.1 Solanum stenotomum
TTATAAATTTAAAAATGAGAATTTTTTTTAAATGTCAATATTTTAACATTTAATAGGACTCATTGTCAACACTTTCAATATTTAGTAAAAATGTCAGAATTTTAGTTTAATATGTATCTTATTTAAGTTTTTATTATTTGTTTTATTTAAAGAATACAATTATTAAATAATAGAAAGGAGAAATTTAGGGGAGAAAATTTTTTAAAAAAGGAACAATTGCTTAAAAGTCTCATCAATTACAAAAATTCAAAACTAATTACAAATTCAAAAAAAAAAAAAAAAAACACAAAGAACTCATCCCACTTGTTCATCAAATTTCTATTGGTAAAACAATTGGTAATTTGTATTGGTGTAAGATTGAGTCCTTCGTCAACCAAACACTACAACACAAAGGTGACATCAAACTTTTATATTTTTCTAATGTTGATATGTCCGGCATCTGTCTTTTATCACATCTTACTTAAGTTACTAATCTACAAATGTTAAATCAGCAAAAAATCTTAGATTTTTTATTAACTTTTTTTTTTGTCTTATGTCACGTGATTGATTAACTAAGGCGAAATACATGAACAATTCCTTAAATTTGTCAATTTATTTCATTCAGACATTTAAATTTTGATATTTTCTAATTGAGCATATGATTAGTGTTTCTAT
>NW_026036160.1:0-1192 GCF_019186545.1 Solanum stenotomum
CCAAAACCTATAGACTGAATTAGGAGAGGAGAGGTTTAATTCAAGACCAGAAAAGCAAGTTATATCGAAGCCCAATGCCAAGCAAAGCCCTAGATCCCATTTCCTCCGGTACGGAAATGAAACGGGCAGGCGAAATTACGTGAGAGAAAGAACCTCTTGGTGGAGTCCAGTCCCCCGGAGGACAGAATAGCACTTCTTAGTGACTAGGAGCGGAGAGCCCGTTGCACCTTGTTTTTCTGGCCTATCTTCTTTCTATAAGCAAGCTCCCTCCGGCAGTCCCTGGACGGCTCTCGGTTCTTGAGCATGTTGGGGGATTAGGCACCATGTTGATAGGAATCGGCAAAGACCTTCTTGTACACGCCCTCGAGGGCAGCATTCATGGCAATCATCACTACTTTCTCCCGAGGGCATGGTATGGCTTTGTTCTTGGTCTTATGGCTTTGTTCTTGGTCTTGTTTAATAGATGTCGAGTGCCGCTTGTCTGCTCTAAGTGGGCGCGAGCTAGAATCCTTATGTCAGCTTGGTTGTTCAAAAGACTGTCTCTTTACCCCTTGCATCTTCATCTTTTCGAAAGCCCAGACCATTCTTCTGGATCTGCATTAGTCCTATTTCAGGTGCAAAGCCTCTTCAATAAAGACCTCTTTTTTTGATTTCTCCCCCCTTAGAGCTTGTCCAATACCACCAGTACCAGAAATGCATCTCCTTCGCCCGCGCGAGAGACTTCTATGCCAGCCGGGAATAACGGCTCTGTTATGAAAGAAAGCGGCAGACAGACTAATTTGGCCGGTATTCCCTAATGAGTAGCTTTAGGAGAGAAAGGTCCCCCTTATATTCTCCACCCATCTGCGGAGGGTTCCGTATCCGTCTACGCGGAGATCTCCAGATCGTAAGACATTATCGCCTTCGCGGCACTGGACTATATTTCCGTCATTTCCGGAAAGTGCACGGACAGCCGCCATTTCCCCCTTTCACAATGTTCTCGTGAAGTTGCTCACGAATCAAAGTGTGAATGTCCCTTCGAAGTCTCGCACGCTCTTTTTGATCAGGAGCGGGGTGGGCAATTTATGTCGGTGCTGGCGCCTGCGGCAGCGCCTCTGGAGCCGCCCCCCCCTTTACCCAATAGTTGTTGAACCCGAGGTTGGTAATAAACTGAAGCTGCTCAGTCCGCTTCCCCCGACCGACTAAAATACAA
>NW_026036161.1:0-360 GCF_019186545.1 Solanum stenotomum
AAATATTTTTAAAAAGACTTTTTTTGGTAGTAATGTTATGTATAGCTATAATAAAGATTTTTTATGCAGTGAAACAAATTATAAGAAATCAAACAAAGAAATTAAAATTGACTCGATACATGGAACCTTTCATGTATTTTATGACACTCCTCATGCGACATCTCCTTTTATTTTATCAGTTGATAACAGTGGTTTCTGGGCATGCTTGTATGTATCTCAGCTATTCCACCAGGTACATGTTACCTTCCACAAGAACAAGTACCAAATAAGTTTTCTCACGAATGCTTAGATAGATGAAACAAAATCACCTACTATTCTTCTTGTCTCTGTTCGGATTTAAATTTTGAATCGTGTTTTTCA
>NW_026036162.1:0-248 GCF_019186545.1 Solanum stenotomum
AGTTGTTAAGTTGTTTAAATAAGTTAAATAAATGTTGTGGGTTAGTTGTGATTTAGTTGTTGGAATTAAGTCAAAACTAAACTAGTTAAAGTGAAAAAGTTGTTAAGTTGTTTGAATAAGTTAAAATAAATGTTGTGGGTTAGTTAGTGAATTTAGTTGTCGGAATTAAGTCAAAACTAAACTAGTTAAAGTGAAAAAAGTTGTTAAGTTGTTTAAATATGTTAAAATAAATGTTGTGGGTTACTTAG
>NW_026036163.1:0-480 GCF_019186545.1 Solanum stenotomum
CAAATTTGAGGGCATACTCTCTCACACTTATAGCTCCTTGCTTCAAGTTCATGAACTCCACCAACTTTGCCTCCCTAAGCTCAACAGGGAAGAACCTATTAAGGAAAGCAAGTTTAAACTCCTCCTACAACACCACATAGCCATTACCTTTCTCACCTTTCCATTGATCAAACCAAATTTGAGCAACCCCCTTGAGTTGGTAGGCCGCCAATTCCGCCTTCTCACAAGCACCAACATCCATAATGGTCAAGATTTTGCATACCTCATCGATGAACTCTTGCGGGTCCTCATCCACCTTTGAACCATGGAAGACCGGAGGGTTCATCCTCATGAAATCTCTCACCCTTCCCCCGGAGTGGTAGTTCGAGGAGCTTGGGCTCCTTGTTGCACTTGGTTAGCTATCACTTGTGCAAGCATGGTGAGTGCATCACGGAGCTCACCATTGGTGGGTAGCTCTTCCGGTGATCGGACCCGTCTTCC
>NW_026036164.1:0-363 GCF_019186545.1 Solanum stenotomum
TGTTTCTCACATTTTCAATAGTTTAATTGTTTAGGTACGTTTTTCATGACACTTCACTTTTTAAATTTTGAATTTTTTTACAGTTCCATGTAGCTATCATATTTTTTTAAAAAAGGAGTGTAATACACACACCATCACTTATTGAGGTGTGTTTTTCAAATGTATGAGTGATAGTTTAGGTGTGTTTCTCACACTTCTAGTAATTTAGATGAAACTCAAAAAAGGAAAAAAAATAGCTCAAATATGCCATCGAACATTGAGAAAAAGACTCATTCTATNAAAGACTCATTCTATGTCATCCATTAAAAGTTTGGCTCATCTATGCATGGATAAGTCTTTTCTCAAACGGAAACAACATAAATG
>NW_026036165.1:0-376 GCF_019186545.1 Solanum stenotomum
TAATTGCAAAGGCAATATAGAAAAAAATAATTAATTAATGCTTTTTTAATTTAGTAATGTGGACAACTAATACTTGTAAGATAATTATTTTTAGTATAATAATCAACTAATATGAAACGAATGAAATGCTTTTCTATATGTGTTAACCCAGACTCACATTCCCAATAAAATTGGGGGGAGGAGGGACACAGAGAATTGTGAAATACTATAGGCGTTGACTATGGATTCGACTCCCCTCCATTACCCCTTTCCTCCATTTTGTCAAGTGCACGTCTGGATTAGAGACATGTGTCATATTTAAAGTTTAAAGGTCAAGATTATATTATATTAACAAATATCATAACTATGGTTAAGTCAACTAATTTTAGAAAACTAC
>NW_026036166.1:0-3670 GCF_019186545.1 Solanum stenotomum
TTTGTCGGTTTTATCGTTTGTTTATTGGACATTATAAAGTTGTGGGCCATCTCTATTATTGTTGTAACCTCTATATAAGAGGATGTGTGTATTAGTTTTAGAGGCAGGTTCAGAACCCCCTCTCTTTCTCTCTAAAAACTCTCTCTCTTGTAATATTTCCAGTATTTTCAATAAAAGTTTGCAATTTGGCTTGAAGGTTCCCTATTAAGGTACTATTTCTTATTCTTGTTCTTATTTATTCCTTTATGTTCATAAGCCCAATGATGGGCTAAACTGTTTGTGTTGAGCTTTTACATACTAAGCTACTAAAAGAAATGGCGTTGTGTCTATTATGATAACAGATTAATCAGTAAGACTAGGTTTATGACTTAACCAGGCAAGTTTATGAAAAGTTGCTGAAAAAATCCGTTGGATTACCCGTTGGAGTACCCAGGTGAGGGCGGACCCGGATAGTAAGAACTTTCATATACTTTGCCAGGCTCAGTTGTAGTAAAGGTTCCTATGTTTTAACTGTGCGATCCGGAGTCGAAATGATGATCATTAGATCCTTTGATTTCTGCTGTGGTATTTGTCTCATAATACCTACTTACTGTCACATTTATTAAATCCAAGATTTCTTGTCCATGCAATTTTCCTTCCTGATTTTTCTGAAGTAATTTACTCCAGAATTTAGTGTAGAACACTCTTTGTATACAAGGGAATCCTTCTGAAGTATTATTAACTTCAATCGACCATTTCATAATCCATGGGATAGAAAATTCAATGAAAAAGTACATTACTGATATTCCTTCAAAGAAGATATTATCTTCTTGTAACCTAGTTAACTTTGGAGAGACATCTATCCATTCTAAATATAATTTTTTATAAGATTCTGGCAGAATTTTTATGGTTGGTCCATATAATGTCCACCATTTGCAAAACCAGTTAGGAATATTCCTGTCAAAAATATTTGAACATAATTTTATAAACCATGAGTGTTTCCTATTAGCATTTTCATAAAGAAGGACTTTATTAAATCCGTCAATATAATCCCAATAGTTATATTTTACTGGGACTTTTTGTTCCGGATGGATATAATCCATTTCTTTTAAGGTACTCATTCCCCATTCTTCTGGTGATATAATCTTCTTAATAGCCAATTTTGAAAAATTATAAACTTTCTTGGTGTTAGCAGGATGGAAATGCTGGAATTCACATCCTGTGGATGAGAGTATAATCTCATAATGCATTCTGTATTTATATGTTGTAGCAGTATAAGCTACTGTATCCAGATACCTAGTCATTATTTGCCAAGGCTCATTTCTCCATCGGAGATCACTTTCTTCTAATAGAAGTATAACTTCTCTTTTGTTGTTTATATCAAACACTTTTATATTCTCATCATCCATTAATGCTGATGAGTATGTTGTTGATGCCTTAGTTTCATCCTTTTCCTTGGATTTAATGAAATCCATAAATTCTTTGTACATTGGGTGGTTGATATCAACTCCACTAGTGGTACTTGATGAAGCCGTTGCCTGACTAACATTGAATGATGTTAGCATCTTATGTCCATGTTGAGCAAGGATATGACCTCCTCTTCCTGGATTGTTTCTTCCTCCTCGTCCTCTCCTGGATGGAGAGAGCCATTCTGGTCTCATCCTGAAAAATAACAATATTTTAATTTAAGTATTCTCTAGTAAGAAAATCAGGTAGACTATTATCTTCTCCTTTCTTATAATGTATCTCAAAATCAAAAGGTGCCAACAGAGCTTGCCATCTAGCAAACATTTGTTTAGAAACATCATGCTTACAATTTTTATTAAACATAAACTTAGCTGCTTGGCAATCGGTCTTGATTAAAAACTTTTGATTATAAAGGTCACCCTGGAATTTAAGGACACATTTTACAATAGCTAAGATTTCTTTGGCTATAGTTGCATAATTTTTCTGGGCTGTATTCCATTTACCCGAATAAAACTGAACAATATAATGTCGTTTAGTATCTGGGCAAAATTGGGTAAGGACACCACCATAACCAATATCTGAAGCATCAGTCTCAACTGACTTTTCCCAATTTGGATTTGCTAAAGTGAGACAAGGGAGATTTTTAACCTTCTCCTTAATCCTCTTAATGGCTTTAGTATGGTCATCTGACCAAGCCTTGGGACTCTTCTTTAATCTATCATATATAATAGCAGTATCTTTAGCCAAATCATTTATAAAAGGGGCTACATAATTAAGACTTCCAAGAAATCTCTGTAACTGAGTTTTATCAGTAATAATATCAGGAAATTTAGAAGCAAATTCTATACTTCTATTAATGGGGCTGATACACCCTCTTTCAATATTATGACCTAAAAATCTTACATTAGTTTGAAAGAGAGCCATTTTTGGTTGAGAAATTACCAAACCATTTTGCATAATAATTTTTTTAAATAATTCCAAATGTTTAAAATGGGTTTCTATATTTTTAGAAAATATCAAAATATCATCTATATAAACAATTATGAAATTAGTATAAGGTAAGAATATATCATTCATAATTTTCTGAAATTCAGAAGGAGCATTTTTCAAACCAAAAGGCATTACATTCCATTCGTATTGACCCATTGGGACATTAAAAGCCGTTTTGAATCTGTCTGATTCAGCTATTTGAATCTGCCAATAACCTGATTTTAAATCAAATTTAGAAAATATGATAGCATCATAAACTCTATCAAGTAAATCCTTTTTATTAGGAATAGGATACCTGATCCATTTAAGAGCTTTATTAAGCGGCTTATAATTGATGACTAATCTTGGTGCTCCTCTTTCTTGTTCTGCGTGTTTATTAACATAAAAGGCTGTACAAGACCAAGGGGACTTAGAATGCCTTATAAGGCCTTTCTGCAGTAAGGAGTCAATTTCCTTTTTGCATAATTCTAAGTAATCCGCATTCATTTGACAAGGCCTTGCTTTAGTAGGAATATTATCCTCAACAAAGCTTTCCTCATAAGGGAGGCTAACAACATGCTTTTTCCTGTTCCAAAAAGCATTAGGATGATCTCCACAAATATCAATAGAAAACTGATTTTTTAGAATGGCGATCTTTTCCTTCAATTTAGGATTTTGTAAAATATGATCAACTTCAATACTGTTTATCTCTTGTTTTATGAAATCAACTTGGTTATTTTTTGAAACTAGCAGTTTTGCAGTTAGATCATTTATCATTCTAGTAAATGGTTTAGTGACAAATTCTAGTATAAAAGGTTTGTCATTCCAAGTCCCAATAATCTTATTGTTATCCCAATGAGTAAGAGGGAAAATATCATTTATAAAAGGAACACCCAAAATTATTTGGTTCGTAATATTTTTAACTAAAACAAAACTTTGGGGAACACAACTTTTCCCTTTACAAATAAAAGCTTTAGGAAGTTTAAATTCAATATTCATTTTACTACCATTTGCTGATCTCAGACTATGAGTAGTTTTATGAAAATATCTCGAAGGTATTAGTCCTTCTTGGATACAATTTAAATCAGCTGCACTGTCAATAAGGGCTATAAATTCTTTTTTATAATTATAATCAATTAGAAGAGTAATCTTTGTATAAAACTTTTGAGAAGTAAAAGCTTTAAGACTATAAAGAAAATCAGTTTTATCATTTTTTAAAGAAAGATTTTTTATAAAATCTAAATTATCATTTTCT
>NW_026036166.1:5676-5994 GCF_019186545.1 Solanum stenotomum
CCAATATGCATAAATCTATAAATATCCTTATAAGGGGCTAAATCATTATCAGATAATAATCTAAACGTCTGGTTGTCACTATCAATAGTGATAGTTTCTTCTGTGGTTTTTACCACTTGTTTGAGACCTAATTTCTCAAAAGTACCCATCTGATATATGATTCTAGGGATATCTTAGGAATAGTCCACTTATTAAGTAGATCAAGATGTTGAGGTATATCCATATTCTTCTTTTGCTCTGATACCATTTCGACTCCGGATCGCACAGTTAAAACATAGGAACCTTTACTTGGCTTATAATTGATAACTAATCTGGGTG
>NW_026036167.1:0-5987 GCF_019186545.1 Solanum stenotomum
AAGATGCAAGAATCTCGACGAACGCTTTCTCTTTTCTCCTCTTTTCTCTTCTTCTTTTCTCTTCTTGAATTCTCAACTAAAACCCTAGGCGTATTTTAGGATTATAAAACTGAACCTAATAGGATTAGACCCTTAAAATATTACTAAAAATGAAATAAATCTGATTGGGTAAGGAAAAGACCAAACTACCCCTCTAAAACCCGGTTTTGACTTTCCTTAACTGGATAGCCTAAATTAAAAAGGCCATAGCTCACTCATCCGACCTCGAAACTTATCAAACTCGGCGGCGTTGGAAAGATAATTCAAAGATGTTTCCTACGGTATCTGGTAGAATGCCTAAATCATCCTGAGCTAGGAGTTATGGTCGTTTGAAGTCAACCCAAAACTCCTACTTAGCTTAACTTGTAAAATTTCAGATTTTGCTATTTCCAATTTAATCCTTTTTAGAACTCAAGGTGCTACATCTAGTGACCTTAACACTTAAAAAATTTTAATTCCTCGGTAAAATCTCACTCACTACGATGAACGGTTCGAGTCTTAGTTCAAAAAAATTTCTGGGGTATTACAGAATCTATCGTAAAAATACTATAAATCATGATAATTGACAACATAAAATATTTCAAAAATAAATACATATAAAAAAATTCTATTGATTCTTGAAATTAATCTATTGTTACAAATTATTTATAAAATATAATAAATCGTGATAATTGACAACTTAAAATATTTATTAAAAAAACACAAAAAAAAAATTGACTGATTCTTAAAATTAATCTATCAATGTCACATAAAATGAGACAAAGTAGTAATATGTATTATTTAATGTGAAATTATTGAAAACTACGTAAAATGTATTGCAAATCTTAACAATTAACAACATTTGATTGACTCTTGAAATTTTATCTATGCTCCATACATTGAGACAAATGGAGTAATATATATTAAGTATTTAAAATTACGTACAACCTTATTGCTTTCTGTAGGCTTCTAATTATCGTGGTCATTTTTTAGGCTGATACAAGTTTTGTACATTTTATATTTAATTTTTTTTTAATATTATAAATCGCAATAATTAATAATTTAAAATATTTTTTAAAATATATTAAAAATTGAGTTGGTTTTGGGAATTTTATTTATATTATATAAAATGGGACAAAGGAAGCAACATATATCATTTACAAATGACTTAAAACGCATTAAAAATTACAATAATTACCAAATTAAAATTTTTAAAAGCTATATAATAAAATAAGTTCACTCTCAGAATTCTATCAGGCTCACATATATTGGGACAGAAAAAATAACACATATCATTTTAAAATTATCAAAAAAGTATTATAAATAATAATAACTAACAACTTAAAATATCTAAAAGACATTTTAAAAGGGTTAGTTTTGTAATTTTATCCATATCACAAAAATTAGGACAAAGTGACCAGTAATGTAGGTTATTTGAAAGTTACATAAAAATATTATAAATCACAATAATTAATAACTTAAAACATTTTAAAAAAAAAATATGAAAATTTGGATGACTCTCCAAATTTTATTTGTCACATAAATTGAGACAACAAAAATAACATATATTGGGTCCATTTTAATTTATTTGTCTTATTTTTTTTTGTGTTTTTTATTTTTAAAAATTGCGTAAAAATACTATAAATCATGATAATTGACAACATAAAATATGTTTTGAAAAAAATACAAAAAATTCCATTGATTCTTGAAGTGAATCTATCATAAAAATACTATAAATCATGATAATTGACAACATAAAATATTTCAAAAATGTTGTATGATGCCTTAAATAGTTTCAAAGAAAGTACAGGTTTGTGTTTAAAAAACTTATTATTTTATCTACGCACACAATCACTTCAAAAACTCCGTTATTAACACCAAAACATACCATTTATATTATTGGGCCCGTGCATAGCACGGGCACCATTATCTAGTATTAAATTAATAAAATAAATGAGTACAGGGAGAATCATTATAATATGTCATATCTAAAACAGTTTTTCAAAAGTACAGAAAAAATATTCTTTTACTCACAAGTATTCAAATTAAAATAAGTTTTCTCCAGAAATTGTCCAAATAGTGTGCTTTAAAATTGATGGACCAATTATATCAAAGAAGTGCTTTGTATGTGATTTATTTTTAATTTATAAGACCCGAANTTTGAGATATGTGTTAAAAGATGCTCCCTCCGTCCCATTTTATATGTCATCCCTTCTTAAAAATAGTTGGACCATAATATGTCATTTTATAAAATTTATGCATAAATTACTATATTTTACCGATTATACCCTTGGTAGATTAATTAATTAATCTTGAAAATGTATTTACTTTGACTAACCTAGGAAATCTACAAGTAATTAATTTCATTGGGAGAATATTTCATTCATTAATTAACTACTTTCTTTCTTCACTACTTATTCTATACAATCTGATTTTGAAAAAAAAAACAAACAAATTAAAAATAAAAGATGAAAAAAAATTCAAAAATAATCTTGAAAGTTGAAGCTTCAACAAATTTTATCAAGGAAAATGACATTTCAAAAAGTTCAAAGGATGTAAATATAGAAGACTCAACCAAAATTTGAATATTTTGTGATGTTATCATGTTTTCTTTAAGAATTTATATATAAAAATATAAAAAAACATTTTACACAAAATATATAGAAAAATTGAGGTGGATAAAACTTGATTTTTAAATATTTTTGGATCAATTGGTGAAAAAATTTGGCTCCAAAAATAAACTCTAAAATTTAAATAGTCATCCAAATGCATTTATATTTTTTAAATCTAACATATTCATCATTTATTATAAAGTTGTCTTAAGCAAACATTAAATAAGGGCATAAGGGTAAAATTACCTCATTTCTTAATGCAAGTGCAAATGGAAAAGGTGACATATAAAATGAGACGGAAGGAGTAAATACTTAGTATTTAATAGCAAGGGTAAAATAGACACAAAAGAAAAATTATCTCTTGATTTGGACAAGTATTGTTGGACAACTATTTTAGTATAGTGAACAACTATTGTTGGACGGAGGGAGTATCACAGTACAACAAAAATAATTACTCCATTTGTCCAACAATGATTGTTCACTATTGACTTGACACACCCCTTAAGAAACAACAAATAATAGGGGCAAAATTACTATTTTATCTTTTGACTTTATTAAATTTAATGTTTTGAGAAATGTGTTACTCCTTCCGTTCACTTTTACTTTTCACTTTTTCTTAAAATAGATTTTCATTTTTACTTGTCACTTTTGACATATCAAGAAAAGACAATTATATTTTTTCATGTCACCCTCAGCATTAAATACTCTTTCTTCAAATCATTTTTCAAGATTTAATACTAAACATCATTTAATAGGGATAGTTTGGTAAATACTTATATCAATAATTATTTCTTAATGGATGTGCCAATTCAAAATGTGACAAGTAAAAGTGTACAGAGATAGTAGATGATAAACAGTATTTAATAGCAAGGGTAAAATAGACACAACATGTAAATTATCTCTTCATTTTCTAAATTAGACAACTATTTTTAGTATAGTAGACAACTATTATTGAACGGAGAGAGTTTTAACTATAATAAATATGTACATTAACAAAGAATGTTAAAGTTTTTACTAGCATTAATCAATTATCATTCAATCCAATGTCATTATAGGCTTTAAAAACATTATGTGTGAATGCATAGTCTAAGGTAAAGGGTGTTAGGGTTCATCTACATTCCTTTCGTATTAATTAGTGAATATTTAATTTTATATCTATCAAATATTAATTGTTTCACAATTTTTTAAAGATATCTTACACGTTAAAACTCCAATATTATGTGTGAATGCATCGGCGGAGCTAAAGGTGTTAGGATTTATTCAAATTTCTTTCGTATATATTAATCAAATCAATTAATTAGTGAATATTTAATTTTATAGCTCTGGCTATGAATATCAAATATTAATTGTTTTACATATTTTTTAAAGATATCTTACATGTTAAACTCCAATATTATAGTTTTTGGAGATATGTGTTGACTGCAAGTTGTATTAATTTACTACTTATTTATCACACGTGCAATAAAGTGTGATGACCCGGAAGGTCATTTTTGGAAATTTTGAACTATTCGTTTAACTTAAGTTAATTAATCGATAGTTAGTGGGTTAAAGTGATCATTTAAACAAGGTAACAGTGAAAAATAAGTATCCTCTTCCGCGTATTGATGACTTGTTTGATCAGCTACAGGGGGCATCTTTGTTCTCTAAGATTGATTTGAGGTCTGGGTATCATCAGTTGAAGATTAGGGCATCAGATATCCCTAAGACAGCTTTTCGGACTCGGTATGGGCATTATGAGTTCTTAGTGATGTCCTTTGGGTTGACTAATGCCCATGCAGCTTTTATGGAGTTGATGAACGGGGTGTTTCGACCATACATTGATTCTTTTGTGATTGTCTTCATCGATGACATTTTGGTTTACTCCAGGACCGAGGATGACCATGTCCGACACTTGAGAATTGTACTTCAGAGATTGAGGGAAGAGAAGTTGTATGCCAAGTTCTCAAAGTGTGAGTTCTGGCTTAATTCTGTGGCATTCTTGGGACACGTGGTGTCCAAGGAGGGTATTAGAGTAGATCCGGCCAAGATTGAGGCAGTTAGAGGCTGGACGCGACCTACTTCTCCTACCAAGATTAGGAGTTTTGTGGGATTGACAGGTTATTATCGACGATTTGTTCAGAGTTTCTCTACTATTGCAGCTCCATTGACTAGATTGACTCGACAGGGTGTGGGTTTCCAGTGGTCTGATGAGTGTGAGGAGAGTTTTCAAAAGCTCAAGACTTTGCTGACTTCGGCTCCTGTGTTGACTCTACCTGAGGAGGGCGTGGACTTTACTGTGTATTGTGATGCTTCAAGAGTCGGTTTGGGTGGTGTATTGATGCAGAAGGGGAAGGTGATTGCTTATGCTTCTAGGCAGTTGAAGACCCATGAGAAGAACTACCCTACTCATGATTTAGAGTTGGCAGTTGTGGTATTTGTACTTAAGTTATTGCGTCATTATTTGTATGGGGTGCATTGCGAGATCTTTACTGATCATCGGAGTCTTCAGTATATCTTCAGTCAGAGGGATCTGAACTTAAGACAGCGTAGGTGGCTTGAGTTGTTGAAGGACTATGATGTGACCATTCTATATCATCCGGGGAAGGCCAATGTTGTTGCCGATGCTCTGAGTAGGAAGACTCATAGCATAAGAAGTCTTGAAGCCCTTAGCATTGAGGAGAGACCATTGGCTAGAGATGTTCAGAGGTTAACTAATAGTCTTGTCCGATTGCAGATCTCAGAGGAGAGTGATGGGATGATTGCTTTTATTGAGGCTCAGTCTTCTTTAGTCGAGCAGATCCGTGCGTACCAGTTTGATGATGAGAAATTATGTCTCATTCGAGACAGAGTATTGAGAGGGGAAGCCAAGGAGGCTGTCCTTGATTCTGACGGTGTGTTGAGGATCGGAGGCAGGATTTGTGTGCCCAAGACGGGAGAGTTGACTAGACTAATTCTTGAAGAGGCCCATTGTTCCCGATATTCTATCCATCCGGGAGCAGCGAAGATGTATCATGATCTGAGTCAGCATTACTGGTGGTGTGGGATGAAGAAAGATATTTCAGACTTTGTTTCTGGGTGTTTGACTTGTCAACAGGTCAAGTGTGAGCACCAGCGTCCCAGGGGTGTATCTCAGAGGATGCCTATTCCTATTTGGAAGTGGGAGCGGATCACTATGGACTTTGTTGTGGGTTTGCCTACCAGAGTGGGTGGTTATGACTCCATTTGGGTTGTTGTTGACAGGTTGACCAAGTCTGCCCACTTCATTCCGATTCGGGTGAGATATACGACAGAGAAGTTAGCCGAGTTATATATCAGTCAGATTGTGCGACTACATGGGGTTCCTATTTCTGTTATATCAGATCGAGGTTCACTATTTAC
>NW_026036168.1:0-1183 GCF_019186545.1 Solanum stenotomum
AATACATTCCATTCATAAAATCCTTGTAATACAGTGAATGCTGTTAGTTTTTTAGATTCTTCTTCTAGTTTTAAGTGATAAAATCCTGATTTACAATCAAATTTACTAAAATAATTATATCCTTGTATTTGTCTTATCTTTAGTATTTTGTTTGGTATCAGATAATTATATGTTTTGGTTTTTGCATTTAAATTTCTATAATCAATAACCATTCGGCTTTTTCCTCGTTTTTGTTCACTATGTTTATTTATGATAAATGCCGGGCTTGTGTGCTTACTATTGCTTTCTTGTATATATCCTTTTTCTAGCAATTCATTTATATGTATCTTAAATTCGGTTAAATCATTAAAATTATACTTTAATGGTTTTTGGGTTATTATACTATTATTATCAATTAACTCGATTTTTACTTTTGTTTTATGTTTTTCCCATCCTTGTAGATGATCCTCACTATATAATAATTCTAGCTTATCTTGAATTATGTTTACTTTATCTATAGAGAATATAATTAATTCTATTTTAGGGTCTTCTTCTTTTATATTTTCTAATTTTTGTGTAATTTTTTCACTTCCTTTTATCCATTCTGTTGTTTTTTGTTTTTTACTATTTACTCTTTTTGCTCATATTTTTTGTTTACACGGTGTCGTGAACCACCAATGTGTTTTTGTTATTATATGTGCGTATAATTTTTCTAAAAATGACATTCTTAATAGCATATCTTTTGTAGTTAATTCAAAGTTATATATTTCTTCTATAGTTAATATCTTATTCCATATTTGTATTTTTATATTTTTTGCCTTTTATGTAATCATGCTTCCTCATTATTAAATCAAGTTACTACTATCGGTATTTTTAATTTTTCTCACTTATCTTCTGGTAAACAATTGTATTTACATATATTAGCTTCTGCACCCGTATTTATCATTGGTGTATAATATCGGTTGTAATATCGTTCTATTATTACCTTTGCAAGTATATATATATTTTCATATTTTATTATACTAAAGTATTTTTTATTATTACTCTTTTATTTTCATAATTTATTGTTAACTGTTTGTCTTCTAGATTATATGATTTTACTTGTTCTAGCCATTTTATTCCTAAAATGATATTTTCATTTCCTTGATATATTTTGAATTTTATCACTATTGGTATTCCTGCAATGATTATTTCCTTTTCTGTA